>NC_056728.1:979731783-979931783 GCF_019279795.1 Protopterus annectens | reverse complement strand
CGAACACCGACAACTATATCCTTAGACTCTCTGGATATGTTTCCAGAATTAGTAACTGCACCTTTAAATTTACCGGTGACTGAAGGACACCATCCTCCCATTGAGGCGGACATCGCTTCGAAGCGGAATACGTCATCAGTAGTTGACGAGGGGGAGTCAACTTTAGGAAAAGCTGCGGAAGACTTTCGCGCAGTACCAGAGGGTGACAATCGGGCAAACCATAATGTGCTAGTAACGCAGAAAACTCTAACCAGCTATTTCACTAAACCGTTCCAATTACAACAAGCAGAGCGGGTAAAAGAGAGAGAAAAAAGAACCGGAGATAGATCCACATCAAGAGGTAGAACAAGCACGAGGAATAACAACCCATATGTGGACTTGAAACGTAAAAACGACAGTCCGCAAAAACAACACAAAGTAGCCAGAAGATAATGGCAGGTATCATCAATCTATCAACATTTACGTTGAATACGGAGCATATCACTTTATTAAATAAGGGATTGGGTTTCATACCCACACGAGCGGATGATATGGTGAATATACTAACTGATTTGAAACTCTTTATTAGATCTATAGCGCTCAAGTTAATTTTTAAAAGTGATAATTATGATGCTAGTGTTTGTAAGAGACGTAGCATATTTATACCAAGTTATCCACCTGTTCTAACGGCATTTCATAACTTATGTGAGCTGGATATCAGAAAGCTCTGCCAACAAAAGTTATAACAAATCTTTTAACATTACTTATGCTGAACATTTAGCACTGAATGAGCTTAAGGATAATGGAAATATTATTATTAAGGCAGCTGATAAAGGTGGTGCTATAGTTATCATGGATGAATGCATGTATAAACAGTCAGTAATGTCACTGTTAGGAGATGAAACTACATTTAAACAGATAACAGCTTTAGACATCAAAAAATGTATAAGTTATGTAAATATGTGCATCTATGAGCTCCAACTATCAGGAGATATAACATTAGAACTATTCCATTTTTTTACAGTTCCTTGCCCCATAATTCCACAATTGTATGGGATTCCCAAGGTACATAAATCTATGGATAAGCCACCCATGAGGCCAATCGTATCCGGCAAAGGCTGGATTACGGAACCCATATCCTTATACTTACAGAAGCAATTACAACCATTACTGACTAATTGTAAGACAGTATTGAAGGATACAGTAGATTTCTTGGAAAAATTAAGAAAATGTTATGTTGAACTCAAGAGTATAGATTCCAATATTAATGATATACATATGGTTGTTATGGACATTACCTCATTATTTACGGTTATCCCAAATGATTTTGGAATAGACTCTATTAGAAATTTCTTGATACAATGTTCTAACTTTACAACTAGACACATAGAAAATGTCTGTATGCTAATAGATGTAGTGTTGAAAAATAACATATTTTTGTTTGATACAAATACATATTTACAACAAACTGGCGTAGCAATGGGTACGCCTGTGGCAAATACGTATGCCAACCTTGTTCTATACCAATGGGAGAAGGAAAACATAGGGGATGGAGAACGGTTTCTGAATGATAATGTGGTGTTCTACCAGAGGTTTGTGGACGATTGTTTCCTCCTCTGGAGAGGAAGCTTATCTGAATTATCTAGCTATGTTTCTATCTTAAATAACACCACTAACTTCCTGAAATTCAAGATAGAAGTATCAAACACATGTGTAAACTTTCTAGATGTAGCAATTAAGAAACATAATAATGAAATTAATACATCTATATTTAAGAAGGAAGTAGCATCAGGCAGATACTTACATGCAAGCAGCATGCATGCACCCCATGTCTTCAGGGGTATTGTAAAGGCCCAAATGGCTAGAGTCAGTAGATTAAATTCAGAATATGATAAATTTGGAGAACAGATGCATGATGTTTATGAAGAGTTTAGGGATAGTGGATATCCCATAAATCTATTAGCAAGTATTAAAGAACATGTCACTACCCAAAGGGAGGAAACATATAAACCTATTTTCAATAGGACACCCATAACAATGGATACCATGGAAGTGACTGGGCTAAATACAAATAAGTTGAGATTTATAACATCATTCAATTCTATGTCACATAATATTAATAAAGTAATATCCAAATACTGGAAGGTATTACTGGCACAAGATGATATAAAATCAATAATTGGCGACAGACCTTATTTTTGTTATAGGAATATGCGAACCCTGAAAAGCATACTTTGTTATAAAGATTTTAACAATATAAAATCTGGTCTGAATACAATGACAAAGACAGGCACATATGCCTGTTGTAATTGTAGCAGTTGTAATGATATATTAAAAGATAGTGATTCTTTTCATTCGAATATATTTAAACATCCTATTACTGGCAGAGAATATAAATATCATGGTTATGCTACCTGTATAACTAATAATGTGGTATATATAGCAACATGCCAAGCTTGCCCATGTTTTTATGTGGGAAAAACCACGAGAAAACTTAAAGAACGCATAACTGAACATAAGTCCAATATCAGACATTCTAATGAGAATAATGCATTATCTAAACATATTGCATCTAGGAATAGTAGGCATTGTTTTAAGTTTCAAGTTATAGATCATGTCATAACATCATACAGGGGAGGCGATCTATCTAACTCGTTGGATCTAAGGGAGTATGAATGGATAGTTAGGCTTTCAGCAGACATACCCCCTGGTCTAAATGCTTCAGTATCTCTGAAACCCATTCTAAACAAAATACAGCAAACTAGATTGAAATAATTTTAATTACTTATGTATTAATATATTAAAATTTTTTTAACTATTGCATACATAATCTATAGATAAATAATGTCTTATGAATATTAGTAAAATGTTAAATGATTTTAATGATCATGTGATGATGGCTGCAGGTCACATGATTGTTTTTTTCAGCGTATATGTATGGGCGTTTTTATTGTACCTGTTGTAATGCATTGAGAAAGGGTTTCTTAACCTGAAAGCTTTGTTATTTTTATAAAGGTCTTTTAACTCAACTATTGTCGTTTGGAATTCATTTATAAGCCTAGCCAGAGTTGAATGGCTTTCACCACCCCTTAGGTTGAAGAATACTATACCCATTAGTTTGCTGTGCCTCTGTCCAGTAGTGATACAGAGATGATCCCTGGGGTAAACCTACGATCTCCCATCCACTTGTCAAGATTCCTCTTGAACAGAGCCAGCGAGGTGCTCTGTCTCACATGGACCGGGATTCTGTTCCACAGCATGGGGAGTCTCTGGGTGATGAATCTGTCCCTCCAGCACGTCCTCTTTATATCCGTGTTGAGGTTTAAGTCTCTTGCTCTTGTGGCTCTGGTGGATTTGGATTTTTTGAGGTGGAGCATTTTCATTAATTCCGGGTTGGACATGGCCTTGTATGTCAGGCACAAGTCACCCTCTGAGCAGACGGTATGCGACTGAATAGAGCTGGAGTTTCTTCAGTCGGGCAGCATATGGCATATTTTTGAGCCCCTTTATCCTTTTGGTGAGGAACTTTTTGGGTCTTTCCAATTGCTGCAGGTGTCTGGTAAGATACATTCCGAATGGGGCATTGTACTCAATCATTGGTCTGATAAGTGAAGAGTACAGGGGAACAATGACCTCCCTTGATCTGGATGTGAATCCCTTCATAATCAGGTGGGCAATGTAGAAGGTCCTCCTAACCACTTTGGCAATGTGAGTGTCTAAAGAAAGGTTACTGTCAACTTGGGTCCCCAGGTCCCTGATAACCTCTTCTGTGCTTAATGGATTGCCACCTATGTGGTAACTTGGGGTTACCTTGTTTTTACCAAAGGGTATGACTATACATTTTTTGGCGTTTAGCTTAAGGCCATGGCTCTGGCACCAGTTATCCGTTCCTATGAGACCTCTTTGACAGATATCTGTGTCTGATGGATTTTCAACTATGACGCCCAGTTTGCAGTCATCTGCAAACTTTGTCAGCCACAATCCTCCTGTGTTTGCCTGCACTTCTGAAAAGTAGATGCCGAACAAGAGTGGGCCTAGGACTGAGCCCTGTGCGACACCGCATGTGACCGGCTTGGAGTCTGACATGGCACCAGCAACTCTAACCCTGTGGGTTCTGTCCTTGAGCCAGTTTGCAACCCATCTTGTGACATATGGGTTTACATTTAAGCTGGTGAGCTTTTCTATGATACCCGAGTGGGGTATTGTGTCGAAAGCTTTTGCAAGGTCAAGGTAGGCTGTGTGAACTGCCTTACCCTCATCATTGGCCTTGGTGACTGTTTCAAAAATGTCAACCAAGTTCAAGAGGCATGATCTGCCCTTGACAAAGCCGAATTGGGTAGGATCCAATGTCTGTAGGTCCCCTATGTCTTTATTTATGAGTTCCGTTATGATCCTCTCCATAGCTTTGCAGACCAGGCTTGTTAAGCTTATGGGGCGGTAATTACCAGGGTCCAAAGAAGCACCGCCTTTGTGGAGTGGGCCACAGTTGCCATACGCCACTCTTTGGGTACGTATCCTGTGGTAAAGCTAAGATTAAACAGCAGCCTTATGTGTGGGTTTAGTTCCTCATTGAGTTCGTGTAGCACACAGCTGGGGACACCATCCGGTCCCATTGATGCTGTGTTTTTAGCTTTAGAGAGAGCAGCTCTCACCTGCACATTTGAGATGATTTGGAGGCTACACTCTGCTGGGATAGATATTTCTCCTTTGGGGGGGGAGGGAGGGGAGAAATTTTCACTGAACCTGTCTGCCAGTATGTTTGCAATGTCTGTGGGTTCAGTGATTTTTGTATCATTTTGGACTAATTCTGAGCATATCTGGGAGTTTCCACCCAGATTTCTATCATAGCTAAAGAAGGCCTTATGATTGTCTTTTGAGTCCTTGGCGATTTTTCTCTCAAAGTTGGCCTTGGATGATTTTATGAGTGATCGTAGTTTTTTACTAGTATT
Source organism: Protopterus annectens (assembly GCF_019279795.1). Lineage (NCBI taxonomy): Eukaryota > Metazoa > Chordata > Ceratodontiformes > Protopteridae > Protopterus > Protopterus annectens. The sequence continues at coordinate 979,926,855 of NC_056728.1, read as the reverse complement.
GATCAGAGATGTCTTCCCTTTTAGGGATTTTGCTCTATCTTGTAGTAGCTTTCTCCTCTTGTTGTAAAGTTTGTTTATGGCTGGGGTCCACCAGATCGGGCTTGCCTTTGGTGGAAAGGGTCTTGATTTTATTTGGGATTGCTTGATCCATGCAATCCTGGAGGTGCTCGTAGAAAGCATTTGTGAGGGATACAGCAGCGTGGGTTGTGGTTTCCAATGGCTCAGGGGCCTTGAAGGATACCACACCAGTCTTAAGAAGTGTGAAGTTGGCTTTTGAGAAGTTCTTCACTGTGGTCTTTTTTGTTGGGGGTGGGGGCGGGATGTGGATCTCCAGTTAGATTAGTTTATGGTCTGATCTCACCAATGAGGGATATACTTCTGGTGTGTAGCATTTTGTCCCCATGTTTGTGATGATCAGGTATAGTATATTTTCACCTCTTGTGGGAATGGTGACAAGTTGTTCCAGAGCATTTGAGTTTATGAACTCCAGGAACCTTTGGGCTAGAGTATTGGGGCTTTAGTAATGTTCCCAGTCTGTTTGGGTAGTTGGTCACCCAATATGATGGTGTTTGGAGAGACATTTATACTCTCCAGTGTCTTCAGGAAGGCTGTGTGGGGTTCCTGAGTTTGAGAGGGTGGCCTGTAACATGCTACAAACTGTAGAGCAGTTTTGCCTATTGTTAATTGCACCTGAATGGTCTCTGATACTTCGTGAGTTGCCACCAGCCTGGAGGTGTGGGTATCCTTAATGAATATGGATACACCCCCTCCTTTTGTGGTACGGTCCGGGTTTTGGGGCCGGAACACATGATATGAGGTAAAACCTGATAGTGCTGGGGTGCTCTCAGGAGACAAATGTGTGTATGTATATACAGATATCTGCATGTATGTATGTGTGTGTGTATATATATATATATATATATATATATATATATATATATATATATATATATATATGTATATGTATATTAAAAACTATAAAACTTTAAAACCATAAAAAATAATAATAAAAAAAAAAAAAATAATAGCAAGAATCACACAGATACGTGGAATTGGTTTTAGTGCTTTCGGTCCTTCTTCAGAAGCAAATAACGTAGATAAAAGCCCATTAATGAAGTACATGGAAAGGTAATAAAAATGTAAATAAAAATCAAATACACCAGTGTGAAACTCAGAATTGTCATATACACATGTGCAATACTCAGAATTACCGTATCCCCAAGAGCAACCAGTCAAATCCAAGACAGCATGGTAAAATATTTCACTAGTAAATAATAGCAGTTAAAGTTTCCACCTTAAGGCACACTTGATGCTAATGTTTTCATTAAGTCCTTGTGGGTTTTCATCAAGTTTCAATTTCCACTTTAGTTCTTTAAATTCCGGTAAGGTTTCAGTATCCACAAAAAACTAGTTCAGTTGTTCCAAAACAAAAAATGAGAAGAAAGAGAACTCTGAGCATGATAAATTGTGTTTCCCTAATGCTTTAGAATGTCCCCAGGACGAATGGCTTCACAGTGCTCTTTAATCCTGTCTGACAGCCGTCTGCATGTTTTACCTGTGTAAAAGTGACTGCACGAATTACATACAGCAGGATATATCGCATACATGCTATGGCAGTAAAAATACTTAAATTTTTTCTTTAAATTGACAGTGTGGAAAGATACAATTACCTCCCATGTGAATGAATTTACAGCAGACATATCTGTCACGGGAATATTCCTGCAGGTTTATCAGAGTGTCTAAATTTAAACTGATACTACTTCACGCTTCATTCCTGGTATAAGAAAGAGCTGTCAAACAGATCACACTTTAAATTTCCCTCTACCGATCACCATTGATATGCGTGCGATCCAACATGTTTTTTTTGCAGTTAACTGGAAAATCATTACTAGTGACAGCTTTCTTTGTATTATTTTAGGAATGTACCCAGGTTTTTCATATAATTGTCATGGTATGCATGATACCTGAGATTTAGAATTGTGGGATAATGGAGTTGTAATGTAGTTGTGGGGTTGTTAACACTGCTGAGTGATACAGTGAGACTGTGTAAAGGTGCTGGCAGGCACATTTCAGTTTATCCACCCAGTTTATAATTAGAAATGAAGGGGTGTTGGTGGTGGTAAGCTTTTTGTTTTCATTTTGACTTTAGATTCATGTGGATTCTAGTTCAGTGGCTTGGAATGAATTGTTATACAACAGATAGTTAAATGCTCTTACTGGGTCAGACTGGAAAGCCAGATTAGTCTTTCTGCTGTGAAGGAAATATAATGTAGTTGGATATGTTGCATGTTTGCTGAGGACTTGTTTAAAACTCACTAAACATTAATGTAAAATAATCATCAAGTCCTGGTAAAAAAATTGAAGTTTTGTGATTGTCCCATTAGAATTACAGCAAAAAAGGTAAAATGTACTAAATTTTTCTTGTGGTCCATTTGTTTCATTACTGTACTCATCTAGTTTAGTCCATCTACCAAATGGGTCTTCCTACTTTTTCTCAATGCTGTCTTGCTGTAATGGACATGGTGCTTTTATTTTGATGACGTGTATATATTAGTGGAATTGCGAGGAGTATTCTGAAAATGACATACTTACTCATGATTATAGTGCGTCTGCATGTTGTGTTACGTTTCATGGTGCAGTACAAAGCATTGTATGGTTTAAGTTGAGATTGTTTTTATTCTTATGTGACCCCACTAGTCACATTTGGCTAAATTGAGAAAGTAGTGCATTAACAAATGACTATATCATTGTAAATCATTTGTTTGATGTCCTAACTGTTGCATAAACAGTGTCACAATTTGGCATTACTTTAAAGGAGCATTTACATTTGATTGCTAAATGTCATATTTGTTATGGTCATGCCTTCTTGTCCATTTTACATGAGCCTTTTTTTGAGTTGGTCTCATAGCTTCCTCTCTAGTTGTTTAAAGCATTACATCTGATGTGACTGTACAGAACTGCTGTGTAATCTGAGGTTTATTCATTATTGCAGGAGGTTTCAGTGGATTTGGGACGACAACCACGTCAAGTGGCACTGGTTTTAGCTTCTCTGCTCCATCCAACACTACTAGTACGGGTAGGTGTCTCTGTCCATTTTTTCATTGGTTGCATTTGTTCAATCTTGTTAACTTATTTCGCAGTTCACTCTCATTTGTTTAATGGTCCTTTCAAAGTAGTATTGTTATGTGAGGTCATAATGAACTTAAATTTGTCAGTGGATGAGGAGGGCACATGTCATTTTCTCTCGTGTTAAAGCATGAAACAGTGACATTTAATGCTTCATGTTTGAAAATGTTGCAGGTAGCACTGGGCTGAATTTTTTCCCCTCCCACTCCTACCAAGTGCACCCATTTAAGTCCTGTCAACCTTCATTCAGTTTTATTCACCTTTTAAAGATCCTATAATTTTTATTAATTGTGTGTGAGATATATAATGAGAATATGGTGATGCCCTTCTGTATCACTGCTGCAGTATTCTTCACTGCAGGGATCTCCTACTAAGGATATCCGAAAGTCTGACTAGTATACCCAAAGCCTTTAGATTTGGTATGATATCCTGTACACCCACTTTTCAGGAAGTTTTTGTTTTTCTTTTTCTTCCTCTTATTTTCAGTTCTGTGCTCAGCTTTGCCCTTTGTACTGCCCAAGTGGTATTCACAAAATGCCTAGCTGCTGTAATAACCTGCTGCTTTAGGCACCTTCTAGTAGTTGCCTCTTATACGATCTGGAGTTCAGAGGTCTGATGCTCATCATCAACTTTCAAAAAGTCTGTCCTGTCTCTCTCTCTCTCTTTCAAGCTGTTGTGTAGCAGGGTTGCAGGATTCATGCAGTGCCAAAGTTGGCATCTCTTCCACTTCCAAAAGTTCTGTCCCTGACAACTTTCTTTCACTCTATTCTTCCTCTGTCTGCTGTTCCAGCCAGGGAGTTTCTTCGAACCCTGGGATTCATGGCCTCCTCTATTCCAGTGCTGTCTTTTGCCAGGCTACACATGCAGAAGCTTCACTGGTACATTGAGTCAGTTTGGCTTCAACATTACCACCCTCTGGATTTCAGAGTGCCTGTCCTTCCTTGCCTGAAGTGGGCGTTCTACTGGTGGATTCAGGAACTTGCCCTCAACCCAGGCTTACATTTTCAGCTATCACCAACACTTCAGACATGTGGTGGGGTGGGGGGCTTCCTGTGGTCACCTGAAAGTTCAAGGGCTTTGCCTCCCTCCTTCAGAAGTCAGACTGTATCAACATCAAAGAGATGAGAGCCCTGATTGTGTCCCTTCAAGCTTTTCACCCCATGCTGTCTCCAGGCCCTCTGAAGGTTTACACGGACAACACCACAGAAGTATGTTAACAAGTGGGTATGGGGACGACGGAATCTGGGTCTCAGTTATCAGTTAACTCTTCAGGCAGTTTGTTTTCCTTCAGAGCACAATCTAGTGGCAGACACTTTGAGCAGGTTCAAAATACAGGCTCTCAAATTGATGCTTCACAGAGATGTGTTTCTGGACGTAGTCCATTGGTGGGGTATTCCTCAGGTAGATCTTTTTCTCTCTTCTGAACAGGCAACTCCGTTTTCTGTTTGAATAGATAAGAAATAAAGAGCTGTGTCCACCAGGCCGAATAAAACTGTAATAAAATAGTAAAATTATGTGAGCGCTTTTGGGCAAAACCCTTCTTCAGACTGCCTTTGGCTCCACAGTTCTTCGGCATGTCATTCCATGAGGCTGCCCAGGATTCTGGGTAGCTGGGGACTCTGACCCAAGAGTTAGGAATAGTGACATTGATAACATCAGACAGTTATGTACTTAAAGACCAAAGGCAAGGCTATTGTAGCCGAGACATCAGAGACATTAAAGCTATTGGTGTGGATTTCCTTGCCCTGTTGTCTTTCTGTGCGTTTGGATTGTGCTGCATCTTTTGTGGTTTTACAGAGTTATGTACTTACTCTAACTTGACATCTGTGTTATCCTATGTCAGTATTCATCACTATCCCTCCCTTCCTGCGGGATCTAGAGGATGTAGAGGTATCCTGTCTGGTGGTCAAGGTCTTCCTTAGCTGCTTTCTTGCTTAGGGCAAACTTGATCTGAGAGGTTAGTTTGCAGCAAGGAATCATGGGAGTGGGAGGAGCTCAAGCCTAGGAGCTGTCTGTAAAGTTGTCGGCTCGGATCCAATGTCAGATCTAGGAGTGAGGAATAGTGACATAGGATAGCACAGATGCCAAGTTATGGTAAGTATGTAACTCTTTTTTGCCTCCATTTAGAACAAACGACTGAAAAACTTCTGTTTTAGGATTTCTTGCATGCTGGCCTGGAAAACAGATGCATTCTCATTTCCTAGGACAGGAATGTACCTTTCTGCCCTTTTTACCTTGTGTCAAGGGTCATTCTGAAGATTCAGAAGGACTCTTCAAAAGTAATTGTGGTGATTCCCTGCTGTCCTAGGCAACTGTGGTTCTACATTTTTCTGGAAATGGCTAAGGGCAATTACCACAAGCTTCCTCACAGACTGGACCCACTCACACCAAGGCAGACATTGTTTTATACACCCTAAGATGAAACAACTTCACCTATTTACATAGATGATAGAATTTTTAATACTTTTTTGCACCTGTTTTCTGATGATATGCAGTAGGTATTAAGAGAGACAAATAAATTTGCTGCTAGGAAGTCATGTGTTAGCAAGTGGAAAAGATCTTCTAGTTGGTGCACATTAAGAACCGTCACCCTTTTAAGGCTAACATTTCTTTGGCTCTTCAGTATTTGTGAGAGTAGTTATCCTCTGCTCTTTCTTACTAGTCAGTCAAGGTTTACCTTTATGCTGTTTCAGCACATCTGCGCATCGATCCCCTTCTTTCAAATGCATTCCCATTTCAAAATGTTTTTGAAAGGGGGTTCTGCATAACCAACCACCTAAAAAGCAGGTGGCTCCTCCTTACCACCTTCATTTTGTTTTGGAAAAATTAACTCTTGCTCCATTTGAACCTGCTCATCAGGCAGATTTGATGTTCTTAACATGGAAAACAGGATTGCTGATTGCTCTGACTTTTGCAAGTGTGTGTGAGTTGCAAGCTCTTCTCGTGGGTCGATCTTATGTCATTTTTCAAAGTTTGGGTCTCTTTGAGAACAAATCCTTCATTATCTGTGTTTACTTTCAGCCAAGCTGTATATCTCCGTTTTCTTTCCAGAACCAAAAATGAGGGAGAAAGGATTCTTCATACTTTTGAGTGTCCACAGACAACTCGGATACTATGTTAACAGGAATAAAATCTTTAGAAATTCTGAACAGTTATTCATTTCTTATGAAAGTAAGAAATAAAGGACAGCCAGTGCTAAAACAATTTCCAAATGGCTGTTGCATGCTTTTTCCTTTTATTACTCCCACCATAATACGTCCATTCTAGGAAGAATCGAGGCACATTTTACCAGGGACTTGGTGTCTTAAGTTGTTTTTGGAAAGGGTGGACTTGAGGTTTTCTAGTGGCAAAAACTTGGTCATCTGTACTTACTTTCACAAAGCAGTATAGACTAGACTCCCTTGTTCTGGTCTACTGTAGACTTTGCTAGGACCATTCTTCAAGGGCTACTGGACTGCATTCTTACCTCATCCCCATCATTCTAAGCTTTGGTGTTCTCGTATGGCTAAGGGTACTGCAGCAGTGATTTTATGACGAGCATAGTAAAGTTGTGTAGATATAACCGTAGATGTTCAAATAGATCATTGCTGCAGTAGCCCCTGTCTCCCTCCCACTTGTTTTTATATGGTTTTTTGAACCTGTGATAAGGCCATTGATTTTAATATAGCTAACATTTACCTTTTTCTGGGCTCTAGCTTTTCTCTTTCAGTTGGCATGCAAGCTCTAAAGGGCTTGGCACCCAGGCAACTAATTTTCTCATGTCTAGCTCTAGCTTGAGATATCAGTGGACTGGATATGTGGAAGGTGCCCTAAAGTTTTGAGAGCTTGCTGGGTATTGTATCCTTAGCAGGTTATAACCCATATAGATAAAGGTGTATGTTCAAACATCTTCACTTATGGTAAATTTGCTAACACAATAATAGGAAAATTACAATCTGAGATCTTTAACTTCAAGCTTTATAGCTACAGAACTCAAGATCAGCTCTTATCAGTTAGAAGCCAGTAAGTCATTGTCTCTGGAACCAGGAAGAAAAGCTTTGGAACACACATTGCAGGATTTTTAAGCTGAGGTGTCAGAATACCACACAACAGCACAGTGTCAAATTTACCCCACTATCTCAAGAAGGTAGGAATTTACTTATTTTCAGTTGTTAGTTACAGATCTATCATTTAAGTTGTGTTAACGATAATGGGTCATCTGTAGTTGTCCTGTTTGGATTGATTGGTTGTTTTTTTTTTCTTTTTTTTTTTTTTTTGTAGCCCCTCTGCATTAATTATCTGATTTTTGTCATGCACAGTAGCATTGTTGATGCACATATGTCTAAAATACTTGCAGTACAGTTATACATAAGAAATAAACTGACAAAGTAGAAGTTGATTTCAGTAGCACGATGTCCTTCAAGAATGCAACTGCAGTCCTTACATATGGGTTGTCCTGCCTCAGGCAGCCCTTCGGTCGGCCGGATTCCAAAGTCTAGGTCCGGCGTCGGCTGATGTCGCCTTTTCCCCGACGTCAGAGCGGCTGGGGTATAAAACCATCAGTCGACGCCATCTTCTTCAGTCTTTCTTGCAGCGCGGTGCCCGAAGCAGAAGCAGTTCGCAAGTGCCGGTTGGCCAGCTCCTGTGTTTTCAGTTACCGAAGTCATCAAAAAGCTAAGTACCCCGTTGGGGAACCTTTTCTTGCCTCAGCTGATGTAAGATAAAACTGCAAAAGTTAATAACTGTTTGTCTTGTGGTAAACAAATACCTCATAAGGACTTCCATTCTTACTGCCTTCCCTGCCTAGGCCCAGACCACGACGTCTCGGCCTGTGCTGCCTGTGCTTCCTTCAATAAGCGCACACTCAGGCGCCGGGCAGAATTTGCTGAAGACTATTTTGGGGAAAATTACTCCTATATTATGCCGTCAGAACAACCGACAACACATATTTCCAAAAAATGGAAGGACCGGGACCGACATTCTCGGCCCGCGACACCACGCCAAAACCTTCCACGAGTGCATCGGTCTCTTCGGAGGTGGTAATTCAACCGCTCCAGACAGACGACACCGCTTTACCGCACACTTCGGTCCCGGAGGCTTCCCCGGTGCCGGTTGTTGATTTTCCTCCTGAAACCGAAGCCCAAGATTTGCCTGACACCATACCGGTGGACAAAGTTACTCCTGCTCATGGGGCAGCTGGGCCTCCGGTGTCTATGTCCATCAAGGCCTACACACGTGCTAAGGCTGCCAGCCGGGCTAAGTCTCACCCTCCTAAATCTTTTTCCCAGGGTCCCACTTCTGATAAACAGATCATGACTTTAGCTGCAGATCTAATTTCTTTAATCCAGAGGCTTCCAGGCTCATCCAGACAGAGGTTCTCAGCCGCCTGCAGACAAAAGGCCTAGGGTTGAGCAGACAGATACCTTTTCCTCAGATGAAGCCTCTGGTGACTCAGGCCATTCAGACTCCCAGGAAGAATCCTTCCAGGCCTACGAGGATTCTGATGCTGATGAATCTATTCCCTCTGCCTCTCCTCCTGAGGATATTTCTTTTGGGGAAATTCTCCACTCCATGAGAGAGCACTTTCAGTGGCAGGGCCAGGATTTCTCCAACTCCAGGAAAAGGCTTCGGACTTTCCTTAAGTTACCCCAGCACAGGCCTTTAGCTATCCCTCCAGTGTTAGATGTATTGGATGATGTGTACTCAGACTCGAGTGCTTCTCCTGATTCTCTCCCTCCTGCTCCTGTCAAGCCAGACAGATATTACAGGGTTCCTGAAACTCATAAACATCTCTTTAAGGCCCATTCTGTTGATCTAGAAACTATTTCCCAGGGGCCCAAAGGAGTGGCCACTTCCACGGCCAAAACTCCTTTGCCCGCAGACAGGGAATCTAGGTCCCTGGAGAGGTGGGGCAAAAAAGTTTATACCACAACCACCCTTGCCATGAGGGCACTTAACTGTCTTCTTCATATGTTTCAGTATCAGGATTTCTTGATGGATAATTTGCAGAAAAAGTTAGCCTCTCCTGAGCCTTCAGATAGAAAGGCCTTGCAGGATTTGGTTCATAATACTCAGCAGGTTAGCAATCATTTTCTTCAGTGTGGTTATGATGCATTGGAAGCTTCATGTAGGGCAGCTATGACAGGGGCCGTCATACGTAGACATGCTTGGTTGAAAGAACAGGCATTGCCAGATCATGTTAAAGTAAAGCTTCTAGATGCACCTCTGGAAAAACACAAGCTATTTGGTGCTAATGCTCAGGATGTGTTGAAATCAAGTGAGGAAAAGACTAAATCAGTACAAACAGTCAAAGATTTCCTCCAGGTTCAGCCACCAAGCAGTCAAAGATTTCCTCCAGGTTCAGCCACCAAGGTTCAGCAGGAATTGGCCTTCGAAGAATTGGTCCTTTCCAGACACTGACAAGTTCCAAGGGGGAAAAAATAGGCATGCTCGAGGTACAGGGCGATACCGAGGCTCCTACAGGGGCTGCCAATGGCAACCGACTAATCAGAGAAGTGGCGCAGGGACTTCTACTGCTCCACAGGGACAATCACAATGACTTGACTTTGACACCGCCGACCAAGGCTCAAAGAGAAGCACCTTTAGGCGGAAAATTATCCTTATTTTCAAAAAATTGGCACGTTTTAACAAAGGACAAATGGATTCTGGACATAATAGACAAAGGTTACAGGTTCCACTTCCATACCTTACCAACAAGACAAGGCATGCCAAACCTGCCACAAAATCAAAGGGCAGAGGCACTCATACAAGTTTCAAAGTTGCTACAAATCAAAGCAATAGAAAAGGTTCCTCCTCAGGAACAAGGCCAGGGATTCTACTCAAGACTGTTCCTTGTTCCAAGAAAAGAAAAGCAATGGAGACCTATACTGGACTTGTCCGCTCTAAACACTTTTCTCATTGTGCCAAAATTCAAAATACTGACGTTACAGCAACTTCTTCCCATGCTGGGCAAGGGGTCTTGGCTGGTTACTCTGGACCTCAAGGAGGCATACCTGCATGTCCCAATCAGACACAGTTGCAGAAGATACCTCAGATTTCTTGCAGGGTCAGAGCATTATCAATTCTCAGCATTGCCTTTTGGCTTATCTACTGCGCCCAGAGTATTCACGAAATGCCTGGCATCAGTAATTGCACACTGCAGACTCCAGGGGATACAAATATACCCTTACCTGGACGACTGCCTCATACAAGCGGACAGCAAGCAAGCCTTGATAAAAAACTTGAACTATGTCATTCGCTTACTACAGGCTTTGGGATACACAGTCAACATTCAAAAATCAAGACTACTGCCATCCCAACAAATAATTTTTCTAGGAGCCAAACTGGACACAAACTCTCAAATGGCTTTCCTCACAGAAGAAAAACAAGAACAATTACCAGATTACTTTAAAGGCATAGCAAAGCACACCCAGATGACTGCAAGGAAAATCCGGCAGGCCCTGGGTTTCATGGCATCTTGCATTCTTCTGATTCCACTGGCAAGACTACACATGAGAAAACTACAATGGTACCTAAAAAGTTAATGGTCTCAACACAGCCACAACTTAGAAGCAATGATTCCACTCATTCCATGTCTACAAAAGGAATTTTTTGTGGTGGGCACAAGCAAGCCAGCTAAACAAAGGCATGTCTTTCAACAAACCTCAAACAAGCCAAACCATTACAACAGACGCCTCAGATCATGGATGGGGGGCGCACATGGAGGGCAGATGCATTCAAGGGCAATGGGCACCCCGGGAAGTGCATCTACACATCAATCAAAAAGAGATGTTGGCAGTGATTCATGCAATCCCAGTTTGTTCCAGGCAAGGACAATGTTCTTGCGGACAGTCTAAGCAGAAACATCTTGGACCCGCACAAATGGATGTTGCATCCAGACATTTTTTCACAAATATCTCATGCATGGGGGAGGCCGGACATAGATCTCTTTGCCTCACACCTCAATCATCATCTGAAGAAGTTCTGCTCGAGGACACACCATCCTCAAGCCTGGAGAATGGATGCTCTCTCCTTCAGCTGGAACTCTCTAACAATCTATGCATTCCCACCTCTACCATTAATGACCAAGGTGTTACTGAAGATCTAAGCAGAACAACCGAAAGGCATTTTGATAGCTCCAGACTGGCCAAGACAGCACTGGTATCCATTACTAAGGAGCATAACTCGCACCAAGCCATGGCCCCTGCCTCAATGGCCTCTGCTTCTCACTCAGCACAATTACAGGACGGTTCATCCCAACCTGCAAACATTGCAGCTGACAGCTTGGAGGGTTCCATGACTTCTCCCCATAACTCTCTCTCCAAGAAAGTTCAAGAGATCTTACTGGAAGCACGCAGACCTTCCACCAGAAAAACTTACTCAGCCAAATGGAAGAGATTCAACATCTGGAATGCCAACAAGGGTTAGGATGCATCAGTAATGAGCATCCCACAGATACTAGAATACTTGGTGGAAATGCTACATAATGGCCTTTCATATTCTTCCATAATAATACACGCTTCAGCAATTTCAGCAAAATACAACAGTGATCCACCTGTGTTTTCACATCCTTTTGCTAAGACAGTTTCTAAGAGGGATAAAGAATATCAAACCTCCCAGAAAACCACCAGTACCTGCATGGGACCTCAACTTCATGTGGGAAAAATTAACTCTTCCTCCTTTTGAGCTAGCAGCATCTTCAGAATTGCAATTTCTCTCCTGGAAAACAGTTTTCCTGTTGGCAATTACCTCAGCAAGAAGAGTCTCGGAGATACAGGCCCTCATGGCAGTACCCCCATTTCTCATTTTTCATCAGGACAGAGTTTCTTTAAGAACCAATCCTTCATTCATGCCAAAAGTGATATCTAGGGTGTCTCTAAATCAAGCAATTCACCTGCCTAACTTTCTTTCCCAATCCTCAAAATAAAGGAGAAAAGCTGCTGCACACTACAGACAATTGCGCTACTACTTGGACAGAACAAAAGCCAACAGAAAGTCTGACCAACTATTTGTAGCTTATGCTGCTGGAGTACAAGGAAAGGCAATTTCCAAACAAACAATTTCAAAATGGATTGGACACTGCATCAGATTCTGTTACTCTTTCCATGGAAAAGGTGTGCCAGCCGATATCAGGCCACACTCCACCAGAGCTATAGCCACCTCCACAGCCTTTCTAAGAGGGGTGGCTACAAAGGACATTCTAGAAGCTGCTACATGGAGCTCCGTGCATACATTTTCCAAACGCTACAACCTTCCTTTATATTCCAGATCCCGAGCAGGCTTTGCTTAGGCAGTCCTGCAGGGCATTTTAGCTACACCATCTTTATCTTAGATCCTACCACCCCCAGCTTAGCTATGGTATTCAACCCATATGTAAGGACTGCAGTTGCATTCTTGAAGGACATAGTACAGTTTTGTACCTACCATAAATGTAGATGTCCGATAGATATGCAACTGCAGTCAGGTTTTCCCTCCCTCCTACCCCTCTGTAAATTCTCTTTTTGGGTCCACTTCCCTTTTTCAAATTAGCTGGGGAAATCTGTTATGGTGTATCTGTTTATTACTGTTGTGCATGTCTGGAATTTTTTATCCAGTCTCTAAATTTAGCCTTCCTTGCAGGGCACCTGGCATCTGGGGCAAAAAACACTGAAGAAGATGGCGTCGACTGATGCTTTTATACCCCAGCCGCTCTGACGTCAGGGAAAAGGCGACATCAGCCGACGCCGGGCCCAGACTTTGGAATCCGGCCGACCGAAGGGCTGCCTGAGGCAGGACAACCCATATGTAAGGACTGCAGTTGCATATCTATTGGACATCTACATTTATGGTAGGTACAAAACTGTACTTTCTGCACTGTGCAGCCCCACCCCCAATAAAAACTCTATAGGACTTATAATGTTTGAATGTTCTTCTTGATTTCCTGTACCTACAAAATTAGAGCTTGGAACTAGTAAAGGAATCATTGCCTGCTTCATACTAATCAGAAATTGCCTGTGCATCTCTCCCCTCCATCTTCTCTCCCCACCAATAGGCTCACCACACATTTGTAAGGAGGTGCTATGATGCCATTTCCTTCTAAATATAGCCCAGCTAATTAAACTGATACTAGAACCACCAGACGACAGGCTAAGGAGCAAAACCAACGAAATTAAATTAAAAACTAATTAAACTGATACTAGAACTAAATTTGGCACTAAATGGTGTGATCTTTGTACTTCTTTGTACAGTTAGCAAGCTTTCTGCAGTAATGCTGCTTTTAGTTTGCTACTAGTATCTACATAGGTACCAGTACCAGTGAGCCAATGTTGCATGGGTTTCTTTGACTTTAATGTAATTTCAGCAGATAAATATGAAACTTTGTGACACAAATTTCACGTTTTAAAAGCAAGGATATGGATTTGTTATAGTGGTATTGATGATAAAAAAGGCATAATTTTATCCTAGTATCCCTCACAATGCGTAGTAGCAAAGCCCACTTAAATCCCACCCACCATCTGATGACATGCGAATATTTGTCATATATTTGGCAGTGTTATATGTATTTATGTGTATACACTTTTGAAAGGATAGTTATGGGAAGAAAAACTTATCACTGAAAATCTTTATAATTATTTATGGAGGCCATGCCCACGTTTACCTTACTTTTTTGGAATACCAAAGCCACACAAGAACAGAGAAGACCCACCTTATAGACCGGTGGTAGCAAGTGGAGGTTCCCTTACTGAAGCCAAAGCCATTTACCTTGATTACTTGCTGAAACCTCTAGCAGAAAAGAATAAGTCATACATAAGAGATTCAGTGGATTTTTTGAAGAAAATAAAAAAAAACATTACAGTGGAAGCGGACAGTATTTTATTAACTATTGATGTGGAATCTTTGTACATAGTGCTCCCTCACAATTACTGTATAACAGCAGCTATGGCGTCTTTTAAGAAACATAATCAGGGAACACAGGCACAACTGCAAAAGTTAAGCAAGCTCATTAATCTTGTACTGGACTTCAGTTTCTTTACTTTCAATGGCAAACACTACAAACAAAAAACTGGTATAGCAATGGGGGCTGCCATGGCTCCCAGCATAGCTAAACATAGCCCTGGGCAAATGGGAGGAGGACTTTGTGTTAAACACAGACTACATGCAGCATGTCACATGCTGTTTACTTTTTATTGATGACATCTTTATTGTGTGGGAAGGTGACACCTTGCAGCTTGGAGATTTTATCACTTACCTCAATCAAACAACCCCTTTCCTGAAGTTTATCTCTTTCCATAGCTGTACTTCAACCACTTTCTTAGATATGCAGATTTCCAAGGACACCAACAGTAACAGAACCATCACTGATCTATGCAGAATACCAAAGAGGGTTAACTTATTACTCCACAGTAGAAGTCTACATACTACAAAAGCCAAGTATAATGTAGTGAAGTCCCAAGGCTGTAGATTAGCTAGAATTACCACAGAGATGGAACCATTTTTGAGAAACCTGAACAACTTAGAGAATGATTTTCTAGTGAGAGTGAGAGGCTATGAAAGTCAGATGTTATAAAACATCCTGGAACCCATTATAGAACTGAAAAGGACTGACGCACCTTCACTCAACCTACCCAGTAGAAAAATGTTAAGTAATTCCACAGAGAATAACAAATGCAAAAATAGCTGCATCCTGACATACGCTTTGGATTATCACAGTATCAAAAATTTTATTGAAGGAAACTGGGACATTGTCACAGGAAACCCTTTTCTGATTAACATCTTAAGTGAAGCCCCATCATTTGTTTATAGGAAGGCCAGGAACATTAGAAGTTTTGTTGAATTTAAACCTAGACCATATGAGAATAGCAATACAAGATGTGAAACTAATTGTACATTTTGTATATTTATACAGCAAGGTGATAGTTTTTATTGCCCTTATTTAAAGAAGATCATTAAAACCAGTGCAGTGGGCAACTGTAAAACTACAAAAGTAATTTACAGGGCACAGTGCTATGAATGTGATGTATTCTATGTGGGCAAGACTGTAAATAAACTCAAGTGTAGGATTTCATGTCATCTGTCAGAAATCGGCTCTGGATGTAAAAATAATGCACTAGCCAGACACCTTTCTCTTCATAAAAGACACACAGGTTTTAAGTTCCAGATCCTGGATCGCATAGACATGGGTGATCTTGAAGGAGACATCCTGAATATTCTGGAGAAGCATGAACTCATGTGGCAATTAAAGTTGAACTCTTTAGGAAGCCTGGACTAAACTACTACTGTTCAATTAAAAGTGCACTGGAACTTAGAAAATTTCCACATTGTTTACATGACTAATTGTATTTTATTTTATTTTATTCTACAAATTGGTTTTAAATACCATTTTAAATCCGTTGAAATTTGTGTACATTTTGTTTCCATCATCATACATACATTTTTTCTTATTTATTTATTTTTTTTCTGGTTATTTTTTCCACTTTATTCAAAATGATGTGCAATAACAATACTAACTAATTATACAGTTATATATATTTTTATAGATTGTTTTTTGGGTTCTTGCACACAGACCCGAAGAAGTCTAGAAGGACGAAAGCGATCTTTGTTAACAATAGGTTATGAAAATAGAAACTGATTTTTACATACAGAATGTATATGTATATATTTAATATATATTTTTTTATTGCCAAATGAACTAAGGTTGATATATTTCCAGCCATGTAGTATATTGTCTTGGATGAAATCACAGACTTTAATAATCTGGTTAAATAAGAGGTACCACATCATTATAAATTTTATTTAAAGTACATGAGGGTTATATATTATTATGACCGCTAGTAAGTAGGGCAGGACCAGCTCAAATGTCACAATGATGGGGGAAGGGATGTGAATTTAACATGTGTACCAATAACACTTTGTTTTACAGCACAATAAACTACTCCCATGCCTGATAAAAAAGTATATATATATTTAGAAAGCTTGTGAGGAAATTATTACTCTATTTTTGTTTTACTTGGATTGCTTGTCTGTGTACTTAATAAAGGATTTTCGACTGGAAACAGACTTGCCTGCCTTGCTTGGATTACTTTTGAATACTTAGTAATGCTGTACAATTATATATTTTCTATCATTATTTTTTGTTTTGTTTTGACTTGAGACGAGTTTAAGTTCGCTACTTCTACTACTATTGTCTGATCTGATTAATATAAAGTGATTAACTAGAAATATATGGACTGAAAATCTTCCACACACAGAAGTTTTTACACTGTTTTGCTTTTGAAAGGATGCATACATCCTCGGGTTTCAGAGCTCCAGTATGTATCATCTCAGTATAAGTTAATTGTTTGCATATGTGTATATCTAGAACCAATAGCATGCATTGTACATCTGTAAGTATTAAGACATATGCACATGGAAGATAAGATGAAATAAACCATGTTTAATTTTTTTATTAAATCAAGACGTGTGTATGGGGTTTCATACTGAGAACAGTTTTTCTGACAGGAAACTGTGGTTTTGGATTTTTATGTTTCAACTCTGCATGTTTAACATCCGTTGAGCTTTTCTCCCCGGGCCTCCACTGAAAATGGACATATATCCAGCTGGACTAGCCCGGTCAACAAATGTAAAATAAAATAAATAAATAAATAAAAATAAATAGTGTAAATCCTGCATTATTAAACACCAGCAACTAAAATTAATCAACATGCCCTCTCTTAAGTGTTACTGAGTCACACACACGGATTACTACTGCTCTGTAAAACCATTGGCAATGAAGGAAACAGTCTGACAAACGTTTGTATATTTTACACAGGGATGCTACTGTAGTTTGACCAAAGTCAGGTACAGCTTTTGTTAAACAACCTTCCCACTTTTCAGGTGTCTGAAGACATGGGAGGTGAGGGCTAGAGAATGCAACTGTTGCCATTACATACATATTAAAAAAAAAAAAAAAAAGTGAGAGAGAACACTGCCCTCTGTAACCCAGTTTCCAACACAAACGCATTTCATAAATCCGTTTTAACACAAGACTATCCTGCCAAATGGACTACAGCAAAGTACACCTCCCAGCTGCAACAATGATAAAAGCAGGCCCTTTCCCCACAAAACACCTGGGGGTTCAAACTACTGGATAAAAGGGATTTCCAGCACACTCTGACCATGTGAGCCATTTCTTAAAATTGAAACCAAGCCCACTGAGCAAAGTCCATTTTCAGAGAAGGACAGACGAGGAATATTGGAAAATTTTCGTGTAGTGGTTGTTTACAGCAGTTGACATCTGCACGTCAGTTAATTATGCATGTGATATCACATCCATTTGGCATGCCAGTCACATAAACCATGCCCATTTATGGGCCATCCAAGCATGGGAGGTACTAGGATACAATAATGGCCAAAAAAAGCACCACGTTTTGTAAGCCTATGTCAGGTTGTACAAGCTTGATGTTCTGGATTTCCTGACTCCTGGCTACATAAGAAAGATATGATCCCAAAGTAACTTATACAGGAATATCAGGGTGCTCCGAACAAGGGTTGTAAAACACTAGATGGTGATATTCTTTGGGTTAGAAAATCAATGAATCTCATGCTTATTGCTTGCTTTCCTAATGCAGATGACTAAATTCTTAACTGGCTGGTATGCAGATGTTTATTAAATAATAAACAGAGTAATCCTTTGATACCAATGACCATTGGCCTACAGAATGTTCACTAACCTGGTCATTTTGATATTAATGCCATTTTAGCACTCAGCAAATGCAGTATCAGTGAGCAACTTTAAAACTTTCACTGTGAGTGGGAAGCAAGATTACAAAAAAGAGCTGTAGAACCTCCAGTTACTCTTTCACTAAACCAGTACATGAGTCCTCATGACTCAGTCGGAACCATTCCATTCTGGATCTTCTATATGTAGTACAAGAAAAGATCCACCATAGTGGAGGTGCAGTAAGTGTGCTGTCTTCTCAGCTAAATCACTTAAAGTTCAAGGAGTGATAGGAAGGAATGTTTTAATGATAGCAAGGCTAAGTATGGTACATATTTGTTTGTTCAGAATGGACATAGGTTCATAGGTGTTTACTAGGCTAATGACCACAAGGGCCTTTTTAAGCATAGCTTTGCATCCCAAATTTCTGACAAGTTCTGATGCTCTTGATAAGTGTAAGCATGGGCCTGGGAGATGAACCATTTACAGGTTACCTTTTTGCATTAGAGACATAGGTGCCAAGCCAGGGATGAATTTCTGGTTTTCCATCCAGTTGTCCAAGTTGCACTTGAATTGGGTTAGGGAGGAGCTCTGCTTCCCATGGATGGGGAGAGCCTGTTCCATAGACGGGGTAGTCTCTAGGATATACACCTATCTCTCCAGCAGGTCCTATTTATATCACAGACAAGGTTTTAAGTCTTTAGAACGAGTAATTCTGGTACTGTTTGTTTTGTGGATATGCAGGAATTCCATCACTGTGGGGTTTGACAATGCCCTGTATGCCAGGCATAGATCTCCCCTCAGAAGCCTGTAGGAGACAGAATACAAGGATAGGGCCTTGAGGCGGTCTGCATAGGACATATTACTTATGGCCTGTATTCTTTTAGTGAGGAACCTCTGTGGATGTTCCATTTGTTGGATATGCCTGGTTTGGTACATACCGAAGGGTGCATTGCACTCGGTGATAGGTCTTGTGAATGCCGAATACAATGGAGCAATGACTTCCTTGGACTTGGATGCCATACCATTGTTTTTAAGTTGGGCAACATACAATGATTTCCTCACCACTGTATACACATGATGATCAAAGGCTAGATTACTATCTGTGTGTGTCCCCAAGTCCCTGGCTACTGGGTCAACTCTAATGGGTGTGTTGTCAATATGATAGTTACCAGGGATGGATGACTTCCCAAAGGATACTATTATGCATTTCTTGGCATTTAGTTTTAATCCATGGCTCTGACACCAGTTGTTTGTCTTGTGTCAGCCCATCCTGGAGAACATTTGTGTCAGTGTGTGATTCATTGACCGCTCCTAATTTGCAGTCATCTGTACATTTAGTCAGCCAGAGACCACTGACATTGACACTGACTTCTGAGAAGTAAATGACAAAAAGGAGCAATCCAAGGACTGATCCCTGAGGGACTCCACTTGTGACTTGGCCTTTTTGTAGAGGTGAACTCCCCACTTCTAACTTCCTGGGTCCTGTCTGTAAGCCAGTTGGCTATCTACCAGGTGACATATGGGTGTGTGCCTAACCTCTTGAGTTTGTCAACAATGGCCGAGGGGAGTATGCAGTGTGAACGATTTTACCCTCATCTATTGCTTTGGTGACCTTCTCAAAGTAGTCCAATAGGTTGTGTAGGCATGATCTGCCCTTGATGAACCAAAATGGGTTGGGTCCAGTGTCTGGAGGTTTACTGTATCTTTATTGATCATCTTCATGATCATTCTCTCCATGGCTTCACATACAAGACTAGTGAGACTTATGGGTCTTTAGTTTCCATCAGTAGATGGCCCACCTTTGTGCAGAGGGATGACTGTTGCATTTCTCCATTCATGAGGCACGAATTCTGTTTGTTGAGGCTACAGTTAAATAGTAATTCCAGAGGCCCTGATAGGTCATGTTTCATGCTATTTAAAAGGCATCCTGGGATATTGTCTGGGTCCATTGATGCAGTGTTCTTGGTCTTGGAGAGAGCATTAAGGACCTGTTCCCTAGTGATAGTAGGTGGAGTTATATTTGATGATATTTCCTGAGGGAAGGTTGAGGGGGAGAGAAAAGTGAAGTTGGAGCAGAGTGCTTTTGCCCTTCTGGGTGTTGCACTCTTAATTTTTCCCATGATTTTCTTCCTGTTGTTATACATCAGATTTATTTTCTGATTCCACCGGGTGGCTTGTTTTTTGAGTTAATTCTGTACTTCTTCCTGGTGGGTGCAACTGCCTCTATGCAGCTATTAACATGCTTGTGCAGGGCTTCTCTGAACAGTTCTGCATAGGCAGAAGTGTTCTCAGGGCTTATAGGGGCTTGAAAATTTGCCAGGTTCTCACTTAATAGCAGAAGGTTAGCCTTAGAATAGTTCTTGAATATTCCTGGTTGAACTGGGGGTCCAGGTTTTATTTGTACTTTGAAGGAGACCATTTTGTGGTCTGACCTTACCAGGGAAGGCATTGCAGTAGGGGGTGTGCAACACTCTCCCATTAGTGAGGACCAGATCCAGTATGGTTGCACCCCTGGTTGGTGTATTGACTTGTCTGGTCCAGGGAGTTGTGTTTACAAAATCCAGGAATCTCTGTACATGTACGTTTGATGTCATATAGGACTTCCAGTTAATAGTGGGTTAAAGTCACCAATGGATATGGTACTGGGTTGGATGGTTAGTGTTTCTAATAAGTTTAGATACATGGTATGGGTTTCCTGGGTCATAGAGGGGGAACCTATAGCTTGCTAGGAAATGGTATTGGATTTTACTTGTGGTGATTTGAACACGGAGCAGCTCAAGTGCATTGTCCTGTTTTACCAGCCTTGAAGTGCATTTATTTTTGATGTAAATAGAGACGCCTCCATTTTTAGTCACTGCCTGTGAAATAGCTGGTCTAAATGTGTGGAAGGCATTATAACCTTGCACTGTTGGTGTGCTCTCTGCGGCTTTAAACCACTTCTCAGAGATCGGACAGACATCAGCAGACATCAGCATTCTCTAGGGTAAAGAGAGCTTCCAGGGAGTGGAGTTATTTGTTTAGGCTCCTAGCATTGAGCAGTAATGACTTAGATTTTCTTAGTTTTGACTTGCTATGTCGGAAGTACGTTCAATTTGGCATTGCCTAAAAAAGGGACTATGGAGGAAGACAATGTTTTAGCTAATATTCTAAAGCCTAGAGGGGAGAGGTGCAGACCACCCCTGGCAAAGCAGCGTGGTGTGTTGACCATCTCATTCCATCCTGACAAATACTGCACCCCTTTAGAAAGACACCAGAAACTAAGCCACTTAAAATCGGTTATCTTTTGTTCGTATTGTGGCATCATCCTTGCAGAAGGTAAAATGCTGCTGAATGCTAGGCTCATACCAGCCTGAGAGACATATTCTGAGAGCTCTGTGATGTCTCTCTTCATATAGTCTAGGGAGGTACGCCTCAGGTCATTTACTCCCACATGGACTATGACTGAGTCTTATTGGTAATTGTGGTCCAATGACCTGAGTGCATGCTTAATGTGGTCTTCTGTAGTTTAACTTTTCCATGTAGTACTTGAGAAACATACTGCTGCCTTTGCAAAAGGAATTCATCCCTCTGCAAACTAGATGCACCAACAGAGCACCAGTCTTATTGCTTAACATTTAAAACTAAGCAAGGATTTTATTCTTAAAGTATCATTGAAGGGGTGCAAAGGGAAGATAATTTGCTTTGTTATTGGGTCAGATATACCTGTAAAAGGCTTACTAAGAAGGATAATGCAAGATGTGATGTTGTCCTATATCACCTTCATTCTTAGCAGGTTGGGTTTGGATCCAATCCTCTGATCTGACTTGGCCTTGTACACAAGCTCGAGGTCTTCCACTAGCTTGTGGCTAAAACCATATCCCATCATGCACTAGGACAGCTCCCCAGATATTTTTTGCCACTAAACAAGATCGGGTGCTTTTCCTACTGGCTCTGGCTAAGTAGATTTTTCTTCATATATTTGAGAGAAATTATTTATTTCTAACTGTGTTTTTTCTGCTTAATAATTACTTAAGTGAATTGTTTGTGTTTCTGTTTTCTTTCTGAGATTCAACTGCTTTTGGCCATCGTTTTCTCCGTTAGGCCTTTTTTCCCCTATCCTGGCTTTAAACTTAAATTTTAAAAGCCCGTTTTAGTTAGAGGGCTTTCCTTTTTCTTTTCCTAATGTTTTTCATGTTTCACTGTTGCAGTCATCACATTTGGGTTATCTGCTTGCAGGTAGCCCTCAGTCGGCCTGATTATCAAAGTCTTGGGTCCTGCATCGGTTGCTGTCTCATCTTCCATGACGTCAGGTAGTCA
The DNA here is from genome assembly GCF_019279795.1 of Protopterus annectens. Classification (NCBI taxonomy): domain Eukaryota; kingdom Metazoa; phylum Chordata; order Ceratodontiformes; family Protopteridae; genus Protopterus; species Protopterus annectens. Next base: position 979,904,777 of record NC_056728.1, on the reverse strand, counting down.
GGGGTATAAAGCATGCAGCCAACGCCATTACATCAGTCTTTCTTGCCGTGTGGTGCCCGAAGCAGAAGCAGTTTGCAAGTGCCAGTCGGCCGACTCCTGAAATTTTCATTTTTGAGTTTCAGATCCTTCAACTAAGCCAAGTACCTCGTTGGGGAACCTTTTTCTTGCTCTAACCAATGTCAGTAAAAGTTAACAATTGTATTTCTTGTGGAAAGGAAATACCTCATAAAGATTTTCATTCGTACTGCATTCCTTGTCTAGGCCACAACGTACCTCGCTGTCAGTTTTGTGCCTTATTCAAACCTCGTACTATTCATTGTCGGTTCATTTTCGCATCTAAATATTTTGGTACTCAGTTCAATTATACAGAAATGGCTGCGGTAAGCCACCCGATTACTGACATTCCAAAAAAAACAAAGTTAAAGACAGAAACAGACCGCATAGGTCCAAAGCTGCTGACGAGGCTTCTCCTAAGCTAGTCGCCAGTTTGCCCTTACTCAGTGAGGCGCTTTCGCAGCCCTTTGATACCCGCTACTTCAGATTCACAGGCCTCTACTGAGACCCATTCGGAGTCTGGTATGCCGCGAGATGTTTCTTCGACTGTGGAACCTGCTGATATCTCTACCTTGGATGGGCCCGGAGCCGCTGTGTAGGCACTGGCTTCTGAGGGTGTATTCAGGCCTACTGACTTGCATATTAAACCGACACCATCTTCTTCTTCAAGGCCTAAAACTCGATCCATGCCCATGCCCAGAAAACTGAAATCTAGAGCGCATGGTCAGGCCCCTATGCCTAAAAAACAAATAAGACATGCTAAAGACCTTATTACTCTAATCAGGGGAAGCCACCCTTCTCCTTCTAAGAGACCTAGAACTTATTTTCCGTCTGATTCTTCTGATCAGGATTCTGAAATTTCTGATCTGAAGTAGTAAACTTTATTTTATCTGTAACCTGTGGATATTCGGATCCATATCAGATCCGAGCCGGCAACTTTTTTTTCTAGCATCTGCTTCAAGCTCCGAGCTCCTCCCCCTACCCATAATGCACTACCATCTCCTACTTTCCCTCAGATCTTGTTTGCAGCGCCAGTAGTGAGCATCGTGGTCTACTTGGCTCTGAGCTCATGGATAGTAAGTTTATAAATGCTTGTTTTTAGTGTGTCTGAGTTAGCTGTTTCCCTTCCTTCCCCACTAGTATATCGCCTGTTTGTCGGTTAGCTTAAAAAAAAAAAAGTTTTTTGTTGTAAAACTGTAGAGTAGTTGTTAGGCCTGCCCTTCCCCTATGTGTGTTTTGTGTGTGATGATTTTGCAGGTAATGGTGTTTGGTGCAGGACCATGGCTGATCAGCCAAAATCAGTATTTAAAAAAAAATCACAGAATGTGGCCATAAGCTCTCCCCAGCTGATGGTTACACTCTGTGTATTTGTTTGGGAGTGTCACAATGTGCAATCTGCACTGGGTTCAACCCTAGAGCCATCAGGGATCGGAAGGCCAAATTGGTAGCTGAAGGCCTTCTCCCTGCATCTATGCTGGAGTCTGCCACGGCCTCGGTACCTAGTATTCAACCTCCCACCCAGACAGGGACTCAAACTCCCACTTCTTCTGGTGCTGGGTCAAGCAAGGAAAAAACTACAGTCAGTGTAGCGGACAAAGATAGAGAAAGGTGCAAGGAGGATAGGGACAATAAAAAGGGATAGACCTCGCAAGAGATCTCCAGACAGGGAACTCTTCCTTAGTCCCCCTTCTAAGTCCATGAGGCCAGTTTCTCCACGGCTTCGGTCTCCTCATTTTTTACTGGAGCCACTGGAACTTTCGGATCTGAGGCCTTCCTCACTCTCTCTGCGCAGACCAGGTAGATCCGAGTCGGTGGCTTTTTTGCAATAGACTCTGAGCTTATCAAACTTAGACATGGATGGGGTGATGCGGAGATTCATTCAGATCCAAATACAGATGGGAGTCTTGCCAGGCCCCTCTCCCTCTGGAGGGGGGACCTCCATGCCTTTTTTCAGTCCCATCTCTCCTTCCCCGATCCGTACTTTGGTTTTGGGGCTCTTGGATCTGAGATTTTTCAGAGCTGGTAACTCTGTGCCGATGGTTCCCCCAACCTCGACTCTGGCTGTTACCTTGAGCTTTTCGGATCTGACTAGTTTGGAGCCGAGTGACTCTCTGAGCCGCAGACAGGGAGTCTGACCCGAGGGAATGGATTCTTTGGCTCCGCCTCTTTTGGATCCAACCAGTTCCCACGGACCTCAGGCTACCCTTGCTTCGGCACCGGTCCCTGCTTCTTCCTTGCTAGGTGCCAAGGAGGTACGCTGTCCTTCGGCCTTCGAAGTGGTGGAGAGGGTTCTCTCCCAGGGATTGAGACTCCAGCCCATCCCCTCGGATTCCACCCAGACACCTCTGGATTTGGCTACGACTCCCTTCATCCTGTCTCGAGGACAGCCCATGCCAGAGAATCCCCAGGTTATTTCCCCTGAGGAAACCCCTGCGGCTCACGAGTCCTCTTCAGAGAGTCCCACTGAAGAGGGTCACTGTAAGCGAAAGTGCAAAAGGGTGGCACTTGGACTCCCCCGAGTCCCTCACTACGGACACAGACTTAGATGAAGGAGAAGGTTCCCCCAGGTCACCTCCCAAAGACGTCTCCTTCGGAGAAATCATGGAGATCCTCCACCAGAGGGGAGGTTGGTCAGCCCCAAAACCTTCTGGGGATGAGTCAGTGTTCCTGGAGGCCTTTGGCACGGGCCCATCTACTCCCTGGGTGTCTCCGCCAGTGGACCTCATCACAACGCGGGCATGGAAGGAGCCTGACACCATAGAGCCCATCCCCCAACACCCTGACAAGATTTTATCCCCCCCCACTGACAGACAACCTTGGTCAAAAGGAGCCCCAGTTGACGCTATGTTGGTCGCAGCAGCCACCAAGAAAGAACTAGCACAGGAGAGTTCCTCAGTGCACCCTCCAGACAAGGAGTCCAGGTCGGTGGTTAGGTTTGGGAAGCGCGTTTATTCCTCAGCGACCTTTTCAATCCATGCACTGAACTATTTGGCACATGTGATCTGGCTTCAGCGAGACCTTGCATTGGAATTCGCTGAGTCGCCCCCAGAGTCCTTATCGCCGCAGGACAAACAGTTGTTGTCTGAGAAAATATCTACCCTGAAGTCAGTCTCAAATGTCTATGTGGCTCCTTTCCCATGCCACAGAAGGAGCAGCTAGGGCGGCCGGGGCAGGCACAGCCATGAGGCGTCATGCCTGGCTCAGGTTGTGTCAGTTTGCGGACCCTTTCAAGGCGTCGTTTATTAATGCTCCCTACGACGGTTCTTCCCTTTTCAGGAAGACAGTATGTGACACACTTGTCCAGAGCGAAAAAGACAGGAAGACTTTGCCGTCAGGATCCGCTTCTCTAACCCTCAGTAGTCCTTCTCTAGGAATCAAAGAGGGCAGAAGAAGATGTGGTTCCGAAAATGTCAGTTTTCCCAGGATTCTCAGGACAACTATTCCCCCAGTGGCAGAGGGGGACAGGATCGACGCAGACCCAGAGGTAGAGGGGGGTCCCAGGAATTTTGGGTCTAGGGAACCTTTTTCTGATGGACCTGGTCAGCAGCCCTGAGGGGTTGCCCGGCTGTCCTACTCTGGAGGCAGTCGGGGAGAGATTGTCCTTACACCCAGCGGGATGGGAGTCCATTATGACAGATCGCTGGGTGTTACAGATCATATCCAGAGGTTACACTATCCCATTTGTTGCCCCACCAAATGTTCCAAGACGCCTCCCGGATGTTCCACCCGTTCACAGGGAGGCCGCAGCTCTAGAAGTTTCAAAGCTGCTTCTCAAACGAGTCATAGAACAGGCCCCCCCCCCCCCGACAAGTCCGGATCAGGCGTCTACTCAAGGTTCTTTTTAGTGCCAAAATAGACGGGGGACCTCAGGCCCATACTAGACGTGTCAACTTTGAACCTGTTTGTAGCTAAACAGAAATTCCGGATGGTCACCCTACAGTCCATTCTACCTTATCTCCGAGAGTGCGACTGGATGTGCTCGTTAGACCTCTAGGATGCTTACTACCACATCAAGATCCACAGAAGCTCACCACAGCCCCCAGGGTATTTACCAAGGTAATGGCAGTAGTAGCGGCTCACCTGAGGCTTCAGGGTATTCAGGTATTTCCTTACCTGGATGACTGGCTCTTCCCTGCGCCCAACAAGCGTCTACTTTGTCTGGCCCGAGACTACTTTATTCGGTTGGCAGATCTATTGGGGATTACAGTCAGTGTTCAAAAATCCCAGTTGCAACCGGTACAAGTTTTAGACTTCATTGGGGCACGGCTAGACACCTTGCAGTTAAAAGTATTCTTAACTCCAGACAGGATCTTACACCTCAGGTGCCACATAGCTCAAATAGCGAACTTCAAGTCTCCACAGGCGAGCGAGGTTCTCTGGGCACTCGGCTCCATGGCTGCCTCCATATCGATTCTCCCTTGTGCGTGCGCGCCTTCATATCTGGGTTCTTCATTGGACTCTGGCTTTTCAGTGGTCTTGGCTAAACCTGCCCATGGAATTTCGGATCAGGATCAGTCACGTGTGTAGGACGTCCCTTCTTTGGTGGTTAAATTCACCGGAGATTATAGAAGGATGCCCCTTCATGTCATCTCCAGTCCAAGCCACAGTGACCACGGACACCTCCCAACTTGGGTGGGGGAGGGGAACTGTTTGGGAAGGACAGCCCTAGGCACGTGGTCCCAGTCAGAGTCCAAGTTGCATGTAAATGTTCTAGAGATGAGGGCAGTGCTTTTAGCGTTGGAAGCCTTTGACACTGCCCTCCCTCTTGGATTGATTGCAATTCATTCAGACAACATGTCGGTTGTCTGGTAGATCAACAAGCAGGGGGAACCAGATCCTGGCCCCTATTTCGCGAGGCCATGAGAGTGTGGGAGTGGGCAGTCTCCACCGGCCGGTTTCCGATAGCAACGCACATCCCGGGGCGCTCCAGCATTTTAGCTGACAGATTGAGTCGGACTGTTAAGATGCCGTATGAGTAGTCTCTGAAACAGTATCAGAGGAGATATTCCTCGCATGGGGTCAGTCTTGCTGTGATCTCTTCGCATCTCCTTCCAGTGCAAAGTGCAGCGAGTTCTTCGCTCTGATTCCCTCACCAAGGGAAGCCCCCAGAGACACTCTAGTCCATGCTTGGCCCCCCCGGGCTTCTGTATGCTTACCCACCATTGCCACCCATTCCGAAGTTTATTCAGAAAGCTTGCCGACTGCGGTACAAAGTTATCCTCATTGTCCTGTTCTGGCCTCGTCAGGTTTGGTTCTCATTCCTTTGGTCTCATCTCTTAACTCGTCCGTGGATTCTGGATCCCTGCCCAGATCTAATCTCCCATACTTTGGGTGTCTGCCAGCCCGACCTGGGCAGCCTCAAGCTGACAGCTTGGTTGCTCCAGTTCAGTTGATTGCCAGGATTCCCGGTCTTTCATCCCCAGTAAAATCCAGTGGCTTCTCTTAAAGATTCCACTAGGAAACTTTATTGTAGTAAATGGAAGCGTTTTTCCATTTGGGCCTCACAGAGAAACCTAAATCCCTTTACAGCCCCTGTTCCAGCGGTGTTGGATTTCTTGTCTGGCATTTTTCAGCATGGAGCTAGCTCCTCCACAGTGAAAGTACAATTGGCAGCCATTTCTAATTTTCATGTTGGTGAAGACAACATTGCCTTAGCCTCTTCTAGGCTTTTCTTAAAGGCATTTTTCTGTTGTGCCCTCCTGTCAAGGATTCAGTGCCCCTTGGGACCTTACTTTTGTCCTACAGGCATTGGTGGCTCCTTCATTTGAACCTGCAACATCCGTGGATTTAAAATTTTTGTCCTGGAAGACATCTGCTAGGAGGGCTTCTGAGCTTCAAGCTCAGTCTGCCATGCCTCCTTATTTGGTCTTCCATAAGGATAGGGTATATGTCCATTCTAATCCTTCCTTCTTACTTAAAGTGGCATCTGAAGCAAACATAAACCAGTCCATTAATCTGCCTGTTTCCTTTCCTAATTTCCAAAACAAGGGTGAATACAAACTTCATTTGTTAGATGTTCATAGACAAATTCGCTTCTGTCTTCATAGAACAAAATCATTCCACAAGTCTGACCATTGTTAGTTTCCTTTTCCAAATCCTTTTTGGGAAAAGCTATTTCTAAGGTTTCTTTGGCCAGATGGATCACTCTTTGCATTTTGCATGTCTACAAAGCAAAAGGTTTCTCTCCTCCTGGTATTGTTAAAGCTCACTCTATCAGGTCCTTGGCAACTTCTGCTGCTTTTTTGGTCTAGGGTTCCTTTGGACGACATTTGTGCAGCAGCGACCTGGGCCAATTCACATACCTTCATTTCCCATTACAAATTAGACCTGATTTCTAGAGTAGAGCATCCCTTGGCTCTGCGGTGCTCAGGAATATCCTTCCATAAAGGTCTCCCAGGATTGGAGTAGCTGCAGACTCTGTCCCACAGGTTGCAGATAAAATTAAGTTAACTACTTCAGATAAAGAAGTTATGTACTCACCATAACATTCCATCTGAGTAGTTATACTTCATTTTTCTGCAACCTTCCCCCGGACCTTGTCCTGTCTATATACAGGTTTGGTTCTTTGGGCTGAGTTGCTTATATATTTAGTTGCAGCAAACTTGATCTGAGGGAAGTTAGGAGATGGTAGTGCATTATGGGTAGGATGGTAGTGCATTATGGGTAGGGGAGGAGCATGAAGCTTGGAGCAGATGCTAGAAAAAAAGTTGCCGGGTCAGATCCACAAGTTGCAGAAAAATGAAGTATAACTACTCAGATGGAATGTTATGGTAAGCATGTAACTTCTTTTTTTTTTTCTGATGGCCAGGATTTGCCCTCATCTACATATGAAGATTCTGATGCAGAGGACTCCATTCCCTCTGCTTCCCCTCCAGAGGATTTCTCTTTTGGTGAAACCTTGCATCCTCTTAGGGAGCATTTCCGCTGGGAAAGCCAGGATTACTCTGACTCCAAAAAGAGGCTTAGGGAATTCTTACTCCTGCCTCAACACAGGCTGTAGCTATCCCTCCTGTCCTGGACATTGTAGATGATGCCTTCTCGGAATCTAGCCTGGCCCCTGACACTTTACCTCCTGCTCCCAGAAAACCTGATAGGTATTACAGGGTACTTGACTCTCACAAGTTCCTCTTTAAAAATCCTACTGCGTATCCTAAGACCATTTCACAGGGACCCAAGGACATTAAGGCCACTACTGTCAAAAATCCTACCCCCTCTGATAGAGATTCCAGGGCACTGGATAGATGGGTTAAGAAGGTATACACTTCTGCAGCGTTAGCCATTAGGGCCTTAAACTGCCAGTTTCATATGCTGAAGTATCAGCAGCATATTATTGGAGTGCTTAAACAAAAAATTATGTTGATTCCTGACTGTGCTGAAAATAAAGAATTACAGGATTTAATGCATTCTGCTGAACAAGTGGGAAAACATACTTTGCAATGTGGTTTTGATTCATTAGAGGCATCTTGCAGGGCTGCTGTCACTGGGTCTCTACTTAGAAGGCATGCTTGGCTTAAGGAGCAATCTTTGCCAGATCATGTTAAAAAAGAAGTTATGTACTCACCATAACGTTCCATCTGAGTAGGTAACTTCATTTGTCAGCAACCTGTGGGTATCGGATCCGAGCCGGCAGCTTTATTCAGCTAAGATCTGAGCTCCAAGCTCCTCCCCCTTACCCATACCCCCCCCCCCCGCCATCCTTCTCTGTCCTCAGATCGAGTTTGCTTACCATTATAGAATACTACAACCAAAGGATCAACTAAACATCCTAACCTGATGTCATCTGGTACAGAGAGCACAAAGATCCTAAAAAGGGACAAACTACAGGTTAGGGGGACGGAGGGGGGGGGGTTGGTTACTGACAAATGAAGTTACCTACTCAGATGGAACGTTATGGTGAGTACATAACTTCTTTATCTGAAGTAGTTAACTTCATTTGTTCATCAACCTGTGGGACAGAGTCCCCAGCTACCTAAAAAACTTGGGAGGTCCTCATGGAAGAATATTCCGGAGCACTGCAGAGCCAAAAGACGCCCTCCCTCTGGAAATTATATCCAGCTTGTAATGGGTAATAAAGGTATGGGATCAAGCCCAAGTGGCTGCTGAACAAATGTCATCCAAGGACACCCTGGACCAAAAGGCAGCAGAAGTGGAAATCGAGTAGAATGGGCGTGAACTCCGACAGATTCTGGTCGGCCAGAACTCTTTTCAAGAAGTATACATTGTGAAATCCATCTGGACAATGTAGCTTTTGACACAGGTTTACCCAAAAAGGGTTTAGCAAAGGATACAAGGAGTTGCTCAGATTTCCTATGGTCAGCAGTCCTGTGTAAATAGAACCTCAATTGTCTGAGCACGTCCAAAGAGTGTAATTTGTATTCACCTTTGTCTTGATAATTTGGGAAAAACACCGGTAAGTTGATAGATTGATTAATGTTGGACTCTGAGGCGACTTTAGGTAAGAAGGAGGGATTGGTCCTGAAGGAAACTCTATCTTTATGGAAGACCAGATATGGAGGTTTGGCTCAAAGGGCTTGAAGCTCTGAAACCCTTCTAGCCGAAGTGATGGCAATGAAAAAGGCCGTTTTCCAAGATAAGTATTTAAGATCCACTGAAGCTGCAGGTTCAAAGGGAGGGGGGGGCAGTAAGAGCCTGAAGAACAAGGGTTAAATCCCACAGAGGAACTGCATCTTTAACAGGAGGCCTTAACAGGAAAGTGCCTTTTACGAAAGTTTTGCAGATCTTGGAAGAAGCTAATGAACCGAGATCACTTCCCACATGAAAGTGTGAAATTGCTGCTAATTGGACTTTGACGGTGGAGGAGCTGGCACCTTGATCAAATAAGTGTGACAAAAACTCTAATACAGCTGGTATTGGGGCTGCAAAGGGATCCATATGTCTGTGTTCCGCCCAGATCGAAAAATGTTTCCATTTGCTCTTATAGACCTTTCTGGTAGAAGGTTTATGAGCGGCTACTAAAATAGCTTTAACGAAGGAGGAGATACCGGGAGTCCTAGCTAAGATTGGAACTGGATCAACCAAGCTGTGAGCTTGAGATTGTCCAGGTTTGGAGTTGGCATCTCCAGGGGGTGAGAAATCAGAGCCAGAGTGGGATCCAAAATCCATGGAGGATTGACCAGATGAGACCATAGGCAAGGGATCCACATTTGACGAGGCCAGAATGGGACTCTGCTCCCCAACCAATGAGCTTTCTGCAAGAATTTTACCATGAGGGGGAGAGGTGGATAAGCATAAAGTAGACTGGATGGCCAAACATGGACTGGAGCGTCTCTGGGGGATTCCCCTGGTGGGGAAAGTAGACCGAAGTACTTGCTGCACTTTGCGTTCGAAGGTGATGTGAAAAGATCGCAGCAAGGTTGACCCCACTTGAGGAAGATCTGCTTCGCTACTCTCGGGTTCAGAGACCACTCGTAAGGTGAGAGGATGGTTCGACTCAGCCAGTCTGCCAAAATGTTGGACCGACCCGGAATGTGCGTTGCTATGAGAAAGCAGTTGGTGGTGATCGCCGATTCCCAAACTATCATGGCCTCTCGACACAGCGGCTAGGATCTGGTTCCCCCCTGTTTGTTGGTATACCAGACTACTGACATGTCTGATTGAATCGCAGTTGTCCCTAAGGGAAGAAGGGCCTGGAGTGCTTGCAACGCTAAAAGCACTGCCCTCATCTCTAGGACATTGATGTGCAACAAGGTCTCCGAGTGTGTCCACGTGCCTTGAACGGTTCTGCCCATGCAGTGCCCCCCCACCAAGGCGAGAAGCGTCCGTGGTCACCTTGGCTTGGGGTGGAGGTCATAGAGAAGGGGCGCCCTTCCCGGAGATCCGAGGATTGGATCCACCGGTGTAGGGACCTCCTGCAAACCTTGCTGAGGGGGATAGCTGTACTTAGCGGATTTTGCAGGATGGACCATTGGACCTGCAAGGTCCATTGCAGGACCCTCATGTTTAGACGAGCTAGTGGTGACAGATTGATGGCAGCCGCCATGGAACCTACCGCCCTCAGGACCAGTTCCGCTGGGAGAGCCGGGGATTGTAAGAGGGCCATCACGTGGAATGTCAAAGTTCGAAGCTTGTCCGGAGTTAGGAAGGCCCTCAACAGGTTTGTATCTAGCCTGGCCCCTATGAAATCTAAGGTCTGAGTTGGTTGAAGGGAGAATTTCTTGAGATTGAGATTCCCAGATGAGAGGCCAAGTGAAGGAAATAATTCCTGTCTGAACAGAGTAGATGCCTGGTGGGGGGGCGGTCAGGAGCCAGTCGTCTAGGTACGGAAAGACCAGTATTCCCTGAAGCCTCCGGTGGGCCGCTACAACTGCCATCACTGTGGTGAACACACTGGGGGCTGTGGTGAGACCAAAGGGAAGTACCCTGAACTGATGGTGACTGGCTCCCAGCCGGAAGCAGAGAAACCTTCTGGATAGTCTGTCCATCAAAATGTGGTAGTACGCATCCTTGAGGTCTATAGAGCACAACCAGTTGTTCTCCTGCAGGAGTGGGAGAATGGATTGAATGATGACCATCTGGAACTTTTCTTTGGCAACTGACAGGTTCAGAGTGGACAGGTCGAGGATTGGTCTTAAGTCCCTCGTCTTTTGTGGCACCAAAAAGAACCTGGAGTAGAAGCCTGATCCAGACTGATCTTGGGGGATGGGCTGGATTGCTCTTTTTGTAGCAGCTGCTTTATTTCTGTGGCTGCTGCCTCCCTTTGATTGGATGGGACATCGGGGAGGCTCCGGGATCTGAGAAGGAGATTCAGAAAGGGGATAGTGTAACCTCTGGATATGATTTGAAGCACCCAGCGATCTGTTGTAATGGACTGCCAAACTGCTAGGTGCCCCGAGAAATGCCCCCCGACTGCCTCCAGAGTGGAGCAGTCGGGTAACCCCTCAGGGCTGCTACGCGGGCCAATCCAAAAAGGGTTCTCTCGACCCGAAATTCTTCGGTCCCCCTCTGCCTCTGGACCGGCGTCCACCCTTTCCTCCTCTGCCTCTGAAGGACGAGGGGTCCGGAGCGAAACGGGACTGTTGAGATTTCTGGAACCACACCTTCTTTTGTTCTCTTTGTTTCCAGGAGAAGGACCTCTGGGGAGCCGAGAAGCGGATCCCGACGGCAGACGTCTTCCTGTCTTTCCCGCTCTGGACCAGCGTGTCGCGGACAGTCTTGCCAAACAGCGAAGAGCCGTCAAAAGGGGCATTTGCGAAGGATGCCTTGAAGGGTCCCGCAAAGTCGCAGAGACTGAGCCAAGCATGCCACCGTAAGACAATGCCTGCTCCGCTAGCTCTAGCAGCTCCTTCCGTGGCATGGGAAAGAAATCGCATAGAAGTGTTCGAAATGGACTTGAGTGGCCATTCGGGCTGAGAATATTTTCTTATCCTCAACCGACATGGACTCTGGGGGTGACCCTGCGTATTCTTTGATGTGATCCCACTGGAGTCGTATCACATGTGCCATGTAGTTCAGCGACCTTACCGAAAAGGTGGCTGAAGCAAACATCCACTTCCCTGTGCGGTCCATAGTCCGAGACTCCTTGTTGGGAGGGTGGACCATGGAACTCTCCTGGGCCAGTTCCTTCTTGGTGGCAGCTGCCACCAACATGGCATCTACTGGAGCACCCTTGCTCCAAACCGTCTTATCTGTGGGTGGACTGAGAATTTTGTCTGGTCTCTTTGGTATTGGCTCCACAGTGTCCAGTTCCTTCCATGCTCTGGTAGTGATCAGATCTACCAGGGGATCGGCAGGAGGGGACACCCAAGAGGTAGATGGGCCTGCGTCAAACGCCTCCAGAAACACAGACTCATCCTGAGGAAGGCTTTTGGACTGACAACCCCCCTCTAATACGACTCATTTCCATAATGTCTCCGAAGGAGACGTCCTAGGTGGGGTGACCTTGGGGAACCTTCCCCTTCCTCTAAGTCTGTGTCCTCTGTCAGGGACTCTGGTGAGTCCAAGTGCCTCCTCTTGCAGGTTTGTGAGGAACGTCCTCGGGGGGGGGGGCTGTCTGAGAATGCCTCACCAACCACATCCTGTTCCTCTAGGGGAACCATCTGGGATGTAGGCGCAGGCTGTCCCTGGGGCCGGGTGATGGAAGGTAGGTCCGTCTGAGAGGGAGTGATGGGTGGAACCGCAGCAGGAGCCTGGGGCCTCAAGTCCCTCGACAAGACCCCCTCCACAACATCGAACGCCAAAGGAGAACTGCTCTCTCTAAGCTCTGAGAGCAGCCCCTTCGGATCCGAGGTGCGGACTGGAGCCGGCGCCGATGCCGGATCGGAAGGACCAGTATGCTCCGACCGAGATGGAGCCGAAGACCCACTGACACCTTCAGATCCAAAGCTCAGCTCACAGCCCCGAGAGCTCGGATCCGAAAAGGGACCAGACAAACTCGAGGGTGCGGTCGGAGCCGAAGTAGGGTGTACTATTAGCGCCGAGCCTCCCCCGGCTCTGATGCTGCCTGGATCCGACTGCTCTGAACCCCGGAAGTGGGTCAGAGAAGGAGCAATTGGGGCGAAAAAGGGGGTCGGAGAACTCCCATCTGCAGTTGGACCTGGAGAAACCTACGCATCATCCAGTCCATATCTGCATCTGACAAACTTCGGGTTGATCTAGACGAGGCCACCGAGGCAGGCCTGGAGTGACGCCTTGAAGACCTCGAAGACGACCGGGTCTCCTCCTCCTCCTCCGGCCCCGGGGAAATGCGGGGTGAATGGAGCCAGGAAGGAGAAGTCCCGGAAGCCTTCGGAGAGACTAACTGCTTAGCTGGCGGAGCCAAAGTGGAAGCTTCAGCCCGCCGCTTGTGGTGCTACTCTTTTCTTTTCTCCCTCCTAGATTCCCTCTCCTTTTGAGCCATGGTGGGAGGGTGAGTCCCGGCCAGGGGAGCAGGGATAGAAGGCGGGACCGCTGTGGTAGCAGCCGGTGCCGCCGAGGGAGAAGAGGATGAAGCCAAGTCCGGGGGCAGAAGTCCCGCCAGAATCAACTTCGCCCTCCTATCCCTCATAGCCCTGGGGTTGAAGGCTGCACAAATTGTGCAGCCCGAAGAAAGATGGTCAACCCCAAGGCAGATAACACACAGAGTGTAGCCATCCGCCAGAGATAGCTTATGGCCACATTCGGTGCATTTAGAAAAGAAGGTTTTAGCGGCCTCGGCCATAGTAATAAAATAGGCCCAACCCAAACACACCTTCACACACACACAGGGAAGAGGGAAGACTAGACTAACTAAAAAATATATAAATTTTACCAACAAAACTAGCTTAATTAACTACAAAAGGGAACAACACTCACTCGCTTAACAATTAAACTGAAAAACTAGATGAAAAAAGGTAATTTTTCTTGAAAAACTCACGAAACCCTACGCCTGGAACTCGTTCTAGGTGCTTGAATAAGCCGTGGCAAACAAGATCTGAGGGCAGAGAAGGATGGCAGGGGGTTATGGGTAAGGAGGAGGAGCTTGGATCTTAGCTCAATAAAGCTGCCGGCTTGGATCCGATTCGGATCCGATACCTACAGGTTGATGAACAAATGAAGTTAACTACTTTAGATGCTAAATTACTGGATGCTCCCTTAAACCAAGACCGCCTGTTTAGCAACAAAGCAGTAGTAGTACTTAAAAAAGATGGAGGAAAAAGCTAAATCTATGCAAACTGTTAAAGATTTCTTGCCAAGAATCAATCTTGCCTCCTAGATTTAGTAGGCATTGGCCCTCTAAGAATTGGTTCTTTCGTGCCTCTTCCAGGCCTTCTCAGTCCAAACCCAGGAAGAGCAGAACACCCAGGCTTCAGTCCCAGGGTGCTCACAGGACTAAGCAGTAGAGGTCTCCCTCTTCCAAAGCAGGGAGTAGTAAGACTCCCCCCTATGGTAAACTGTCTCAATGACTTAACTTTAAACATTCCAAGCCCTGCTCAACTGACTGTTCCTTTAGGGGGAAGATCGCCCTTCATGCAAAAAATTGGGAACTGATTACCCAGGAAAAATGAGTTCTAAATATAGTTTCCCAAGGATACAGATTCCACTTCCACTCCTTACCAACCCAAACGGTTGGCCAGACGTACCTCCAAATCAGTGGGCAGAGGCTCAAAAGCAGGTTCTTTCCCTTTTAAGCATCAGGGCTAGTCAACCTGTCCCAGAAGAAGAGTTGGGGACAAGGTTTTTACTCAAGGCTTTTCCTGGTACCCAGGAAAGGCCTGGCGTCCTATCCTGGACCTGTCCATCCTAAACACATTTTTGGTAATCCCAAAATTCAAGATGCTAACTCTTCAACAGCTGCTTCCCATGCTAGGCAAAAATGCCTGGTTGGCAACACTGGATTTAAAGGAAGCCTACCTGCACATCCCAGTAAGGGAATCTTGCAGAAGATACCTATACCTTAGAGCAGGCTATATGCACTGTCAGTTCTCAGCACTGCCCTTTGGCTTACCTACTACGCCCAGGGTAGTCACAAAGTGCCTAGCTGCAGTTATTGCATTTTGCAGGCAAAGAAATATTCAGATATACCCATACCTGGACGATTGTCTAATTCAGGCAGAAAGCCAGGACATACTATTAAATCATCTAACATTTGTAAAGAAATTGCTAACTTCTCTGGGGTACACCATAAATGAGAAGAAATCAAATCTTGTACCCTGCCAACAAATTGTATTCCTGGGAGCAAGCTTGAATACAACTTCCCAGATGCCCTACCTCACGCCAGAGAAGCAAGTTCATTTGACAGCCTACTTCAATCTACTGGCCACAGAGACCCAGCTATCTGCAAGGAAAATATTGCAAGCACTGGGGTTCATGGCCTCTTGCATTCTACTAATTCCATATGCAAGACTGCATGTGAGGAAACTACAATGGTATCCAAAAAGCCTATGGTGTCAACATTCTCAGGATCTAGAATCAATGATTCCTATTATACCTTGTCTAAAGATAGAGTTCCTTTGGTGGGCAGAGGCCTGCCACCAAAACAAGGGACTGCTATTCACTCTACCCCCTGCCGCCCAAACCCTAACAGATGCATCAGACTATGCATGGGGGGGGGGGGCTCACTTGGCAGGGCAGTGCATTCAGGGCAAATGGAGCCCAAGTCAAATGCACTTGCATATCAGTCAAAAAGAAATGTTAGCTGTACAGAATGTTCTGACAGCCTTCAAGGACCACATTCTTCCAGGACAATTATTGGTAAAGACGGACAACACCACTGTTATATGGTACATAAACAAGCAGGAGGGAACACACTCATACCCTCTCTGCAGACTAGCCATGGCTCTGTGGAACACAGCCTGGAGCTACCAAGTGCACCTACAGGCTCAATTCCTGCCAGGAAAGCTAAATACACTGGCAGACAACCTAAACAGAAATCCTGTGGACCCACACGAGTGGAAACTGGAACCAAAGATATTCAACATGTTGAGAAACAAATGGGGGAGCCCAGAGATAGACTTTGCCTCCCCTCAGAACTACCAATTGGACAACTTCTGCACAAGTACTCCTCACAAACAAGCTTGGAAGGTGGATGCCCTGAACTTCACCTGGAAAAACGTATCACTTTATGCATTTCTCCCCTCTGTCTCTCCTCTCCAAAGTGCTACTAAAGATCAAACAGGACAAACCAAGGCCAATACTTATTGCACAGGACTGGCCTTGCCAACACTGGTACCCCCTCTTGCACAGTGCATCACTGCTGGCACCATGGCACCTGCCTTAGACCCCTGCCCTGCTGTCCCAGCAGGAGGGCCAGATTCTGCACCCACAGCTTCAAACCCTGAACCTTGCAGCCTGGCTCATTACCTGACCTCTCCATTACCATCCCTCAGTAAGCAAGTGATGGATGTCATTCTGAAGGCAAGGAGGCCTAGTACTAGAAAATCCTATGCTGAAAAATGGAAAAGATTCTGTTTCTGGAGCTAAACTCAGGGGATGGGCACAGCAGTACCCAATGTACCCCATATTCCTCAATACTTAACTAAGATGCTTCACAAGGGCCTTTCCTTATCTTCCATCAAAATTCATGCCTCAGCCATTTCAGCACATTACAAGACAGAACCACCCCTCTTCTCTCATCTGCTGCTGAAGCAATTCCTCAGAGGGGCCAAAAACTTAAGACCACCCAGAATAGTCCCTACTCCAGCCTGGGACCTTAACTTTGTATTGGAAAAGCTCACTCTACCTCCTTTTGAGCCAGCTGCAACTGCAGAGTGGAAATTCCTTTCTTGGAAAACAGTCTTCCTTCTAGCCATCACTTCAGCAAGAAGGGTATCTAAATTACAGGCCCTCATGGCAGTGGAGCCTTTCATCATCTTTCATGCGGACAGGGTGTCCCTCAGGATCAGTCCCTCATTTATGCCCAAAGTCGTGTCCAGTGTGGCCCTTAATCAGTCCATTCATTTTCCAACCTTTTATAATCCGCAGAACAAAGGGGAATGAATACTGCACTCCTTGGACGTGCACAGACAACATAGATTTTACTTGGACAGGACTAAGCCTCTCAGGAAATCTGAGCAGCTGCTGGTGGCATTTGCTGCAGGGGCAGAGGGGAAGGCCATTTTAAAGCAAACCATTTCTAAGTGGATAGGTCATTGCATTCTTTTCTGCTAGAAGCACCATGGAAAACCTACCCCACAGGGGATAACATCACATTGAACCAGGGCTACATCTACCTCTACAGCCTTTCTCAGAGGTGTCCCTACCAGGGACATCCTAGAAGCTGCTACCTGGAGTTCTGTACATACCTTCGCCAAGCATTACCACTTGCCATTTTTTTCTAAATCCAGAGCTGGCTTTGCCACTGCAGTCTTGCAGGGCTTTTTGGCCAGTCCAAATGCTATCTAATTGCCACCTCCCATCCTTAGCTGTGAGAATCTACCCAAATGTGATGACTGCAACAGTGAAACTCAAAGAACATAGTGCAGTTGTATACACTTACCATAAATGTAGATGTTCGAGTGTATTCACTGTTGCAGTCCTGGTTAACCCTCCCTGACTTCTATTGATTATAGCTCTTTTCTTGTTTACTATGCTTAAAGCTTTTTGGTGTCTTTGCTTTTTTGTTGGAGGTGTATGTTGTATACAATTACTTCCCATTATGGGGGCACCTGACATCCAGGGCAAGAAAAACTGATGTAATGGCATTGGCTGCATGTTTTATACCCCTGACTACCTGATGTCATGGAAGATGAGACAGCAACCGATGCAGGACCCAAGACTTTGATAATCAGGCTGACTGAGGACTACCTGCAAGCAGATAACCCAAATGTGATGACTGCAGCAGTGAATACACTCGAACATCTATATTTATGGTAAGTGTACACAACTGTACTTTCTCTTCTGTTGATTCCTTCAGGTTGGTTCGTTTAAATCGGAGAGCTACCCCCTTCTGCCCAGACTGTAAGGTAGTTACCACTGCCACCAGTCAACTCCTTATCAGCTACTTTAAGGCCCTTAACAAAGGGTGCCTAGTCTTACTGTGTAATATTAATACAAATGGTACTTTGACCAAGAGCAAGGCTATAGGAGTGGCCTACAGTGCAAGTACTCTCAAAACTTAAATTTCTCTGCACAGATCGGCTACAGTGAAAAGTTTAAATATATTTAGTAGTAAATAATAATAGAACAAGACAATACTAAGTATACATTTACAGTGACATCTGAGTTTAAAACCAGAGGAAATATTTAAAAGAACATTGCAGGACGGTCTCAAAGAAAAATGTCTAAACTAAGCTTCACTATATTCCTGACTGAATCTAATAGAATTACTATACCCTAAGAACTTACTATTATAGAGCTAGGCAGATGTTGTGGTGAATGTTTCTCGTCAGGTCCAAGACAGAGTACAGAATGCTCTATCTTAATATCTCAAATATTACTGCTGGGATAGTTTACAGAATGACGACATTTCTCATCGCCTGATTCTATCCCAGGTGAAACTCCCACTGCTGGCAGCTAGCAGTATTTAGCATCTACCTATAAAAATACATATACCTCAGATCTTTGGCAGATACTGGAGGTCATAAAACAATTCCATTCCTTCATGTTTTTAAAACTATTAATTTGTTCACTCTGAAGACAGTACAGAAAGCTTCTCAGCACAGACATCGTGTCTCCGATCTAGCCTGTAAAGTAATTTAATTTCAGTTACTTTGCTGATGTTAACCTCCTGTATTCAAGTTTCCACTGTTAAATATATACATTTAAAGAGTTACAGTAGTGGGTTATTCTAAGCATTTTAGCTTCGGTTTTAGCACTTGTGCTTCAGGCCAGTTAGTTTACGTTTAAGAAGGTTCTTGTGGTCTACACTGTTGGACAAACCCTTATCAAAACCCTTTCTCCATAAGTCCACCTAAGCATTTGGAGCACTATGTCTGGACAGTTCTCATTAGTTTCTCATGCCAGCCTGGTCGACATGGGCATACTGAGACAGTATAGCGACTGCCTCATGTTTACTGACAGCCCTCTTCTCCTAGCACACAATTCTTCCACCTGCAAGAAATGCATGTACATCAGTGACCTGTAGTCCATGGTCTCTTGGTAACTGTATTTAGAACACAACCTAGAGCTGATGACTGAATTTCCTACCTGCACTTATTTTTCAAATAGATTTTTTTCTTAAAACTTGCATTTTATCTGTCTCTGGCCTAGCACTCAAGTGTGGGGTCATTTACTGCACTGTTCTAACTTGTTGATACTTGTGAACCTCTGCTTTCCTTAAAAAAACAAAAAAATCTTGCTTTTTTCCCACTTTCCTGAGATTTAAAAAAGTTCAGGTACAGATTTGCTGTTCTGAACTGTTTGTAAGTTTCTTGGAGGCCATTGTTTGCTTGGGCTAAAGGGAAGTCTCTGTGTTCATCAGTGGCAGTGATAAACATTGAGCAGCCTGCCTGCCCCTGTGGGAGTGGTTACTGCCTTGAAACTGTAGTTTTATTGGCCGTTTTGGGTCAATTCCAAACTCCTTGATCTCCCTCTCTTAAAACCCAATTGCCTCGTGGTTTTGGCGTCTTTTTGGACTTGTTGGCTGTTGGTGAAGCACCCACCAAGAGGAGAAAACGCTGAGAGAAGAAAGGAGCCACTTTTGAGATTTTAAGTATTTTGCTTCAGATTATTTGTTAAGTTTTTCTGCATTGCCGCCTACTTTTGAGCATTTTCTGGCTTGTTAAACTTGATTTCTGTGTTGATAACTGTATTTAGAACACAACCTAGAGCTTATTACTGAATTTCCTGCCCGCACTTATTTTTAAAATCGTTTTTTTTCTTAAAACTAGAATTTTATCTGTCTCTGGCCTAGCACTCAAGTGCGGGGTCATTTACTGCACTGTTCTAACTTGTTGATACTTGTGAACCTCTGCTTTCCTTAAAAAAATAAAAAATTCTTGTTTTTCCCACTTTTCTGAGATTTAAAAAAGTTCAGATACAGATTTGCTGTTCTGAACTGTTTGTAAGTTTCTTGGAGGCCATTGTTTGCTTGGGCTAAAGGGAAGTCTCTGTGTTCATCAGTGGCAGTGATAAACATTGAGCAGCCTGCCTGCCCCTGTGGGAGTGGTTACTGCCTTGAAACTGTAGTTTTATTGGCCATTTTGGGTCAATTCCAAACTCCTTGATCTCCCTCTCTTAAAACCCTCTTTTGTGCGGTTTTGCACGTTTTTGCGCATAGTGCAACATCGGGCAGTGCTGCCTAATTGGGTTTAAACTATTCCTGGCTCCACAAAGTCTGCTCTTCACTTTTTCCCTTAGAACTGCTCTATCTCTCAAATTAAACACCATATTCTCATTCTAAGGCCCCTCACTGGTCCAAATAAGTAATCTTACAAGTTAGCACTAATAAACCATAAGCACTACTTACTCTTATACTCGCTACGATTACCTTGTCCCCTATTGGTCCGTTTTAATTCTGTTCCCTATATTACTCTAGCATGTCCAAAGGTCAGTCAATGGTTTCCTCTCCAGTCCAGCTGGTGAATCTGGGAATTTTGAGGCAATGTTACAACTGTCTCATGTACACGGACAACCCTCTCCTTCTCCAAACAGGTTCAAATATATGTGAGAGATGCAACCATATAGCCAGACTGGAGGCTGAGCTCTCTCATCTCAAAACTGGTGTAACCAGTCAGGAGGAGAAGGTAACCTCACACAACACAATTCCAGTATCACATAGTCCCACCACAACAGTGAACCAAACACATAAAAACACAAAAACATACTCGGAGGCTCTAAATAAAAATCTACCTAAGCAACAGAGGCCTCCAAAGCAGACATCCAAGCAAACGCTACCCCAAAACAAAACACGTACAACACACAGCACACAGTCAGTGTGCCAAGCAGTCACAGCCCTTAAGGCTGAATAACACACCTGATACCCTTGTAATAGGTGACTCTATTGTCAGACACACTGACGTCCCGCTCAGCAGGCTGAATAAAGAGAAGGTCACAGTGAGCTGCCTGTCAGGCGCTAGGATCTGCCACATAATGCAAGCACTCAGGTCACTCCAAAGCAAATACAAATATGACTCGGTCATTGTACATGCTGGTGTGAATGACCTGAGACGTACCTCCCTCGACTACATGAAAAGAGACATCGAGGAGCTCTCTGATCATGTAGCCCAGGCCGGTATGACCCTGACCTTGAGCAGCATCTTACCCTCACCTAGAATGATGCCACAGTATAAAGACAAAATAATCGATTGTAACAATTGGCTAAAATTTTGGTGTCATTCAAAGGGGATCCAGTGTCTGTCAGCCTGGGATGACATGCTCGACAAGCCACGTTGTTTCGCTAGGGACGGCTTGCACCTTTCACCCCTGGGCTTTCGGATATTGGCAAAGGCTCTTGCCACACCCCCATAGTGCCTTTTTTAGGCAAGGCTGAAAAGTCAATCCCACCTCCATAGACAGCACAAGGAAAAAGAAACTAAGGGTAATGCTGCTAAACGCCAGAAGTCTTAACCTCAAGATGCATGCACTCAAAGCTCTCCTCAGTATGGAGAACATAGATATCTGTGCAGTGACAGAAACCTGGTTCAAGGCTCCAGAGAGCACCCCAGCACTACCAGGTTATACCTCATATCATGCTTTTCGGCCCCAAAACCCAGACCGAACCACAAAAGGAGGGGGAGTTTCCATATTTATCAAGGATATCCACACCTCCAGGTTAGTGGCAGTGCACGAAGTATCGGAGACCATCCATGTGCAACTGACAGTGGGCAAGACTGCTTTTCAGTTTATAGCATCCTACAGACCACCCTCTCAAAGTCAGGAATCCCACTCGGCTTTCCTGAAAACATTGGAGAACACTAAGATCTCTCCGAACACCATTATATTGGGCGACTTCAACTATCCAAGCATAGACTGGGAGCATTACTCAAGCCCCAACACCTTAGCCCAAAGGTTCCTGGAATTTATAAACTCAAATGCTATGGAACAACTAGTCACCACTCCCATAAGAGGGGAAAACGTACTAGACCTGATCATTACCAACATGGGGACTCTATGCTACATATCAGAAGTATATCCCTCATTGGTAAGATCAGACCATAAATTAATTTCACTGGATATCCACATCCCGACCCCACCCCCAGCCCAGAAAACCACAGTGAAAAACTTCTCAAAAGCGAACTTCACACTTCTCAAAACTGAAGTGGAATCCTTCAAGGCCCCAGGGCCAGTGGAAACTACGGCCCAAACTGCAGAATCCTATATAAACACATTCTACGGACATCTCCAGGAATGCATGGATTATGCTATCCCAAACAAAATCAAAACCCAATCATCCAAAGGCAGGCGTCCAGTCTGGTGGACCCCAGCCATAAATAAACTGTACAACAGAAGGAGGAAGCTACTACATGATAGAGCAAAATCCCTAAAAGGGAAGGCATCTCTGATCAATACTAGCAAAAAATTACAATCCCTCATAAAATCCTCCAAGGCTAGCTTTGAGAGAAAAATTGCACAGGACACTAAAGACAATCATAAGGCTTTTTTCAGTTATGTTAGGAACCTGGGATGCAACTCCCAGACTTGTTCTGAGTTGATTCTAAACGACAAAAAATACACTGAACCCACAGACATCGCCAATATCCTGGCAGACAGGTTCAGTGCAAACTTCTCCACCCCATCCCCCCCAAAAGAGCAAGTATCTATCCAGGCAGAGTACAGCCTCCCAAACATCTCTGATGCTCAGATGAAGGCCGCCCTCTCCAAAGCAAAAAACACTGCTTCCATGGGACCAGATGGCATTCCGGGTTGCGTCCTACATGAACTCCAATAATAACTAATCCCTCAAGTAAAACTGCTGTACAATCTCAGCCTCACTACAGATATGTGCCCAAAGAATGGCGTACAGCAACAGTGGTCCCACTCCACAAAGGTGGCGCCTCTGCGGACCCTGGAATCTATCTGGGCGATGCAAGGCTATGGAGAGGATCATCATGAAACTCATAAACTAAGACATTGGGGACCTACAGACACTAGATCCTACCCAATTTGGCTTTGTCAAGGGCAGATCTTGCCTTTTGAACCTGGTCAACTTCTTCGAAACAGTCACCAAGACCATAGATGAAGGGAAGGTAGTCCACACAGCCTATCTGGACCTCGCAAAAGCATTTGACACAATACCCCACTCGGGCATCATAGATAAGCTATCCAGCCTAAATATAAACCCCTATGTCACAAGATGGGTCGCAAACTGGCTCAAAGACCGAACCCACAGAGTCAGAGTTGCTGGAGCCATGTCAGACTCGAAACTGGTCACAAGTGGCGTCCCACAAGGTTCTGTCCTGGGACTTCTCTTGTTCGGTATTTACTTTTCTGAGGTACAGGCCAAAGTGGGAGGACTATGGCTCACCAAGTTCGCAGATGACTGCAAACTGGGCGCCATAATTTTCTCTCCAGCTGACAGAAACATCCTTCAAAAAGGTCTCGCAGAGACGGATAACTGGTGCCAGAGCCATGGTCTAAAGCTAAATGCCAAAAAGTGTATAGTCATACCCTTTGGCAAAAACAATGTGCCCACAAATTACCACATAGGTGGTAACCCATTAAGTACAGAGAAAGTAATTGGGGATCTGGGGACCCAAGTTGATAGCAATCTCTCCTTTGACAACCACATTGCCAAAGTGATTAGAAAGACCTTCTACATAGCCCACCTCATCATGAAAGGATTCACATCTAGATCAAGAGAGGTAATCGTGCCCCTTTATTCATCCCTCATCAGGCCCATCATAGAATACAATGCCCCCTTTGGGATGTACATTACCCGACACCTGCAGCAATTAGAAAGACCCCAAAAGTACCTCACCAGGAGAATCAAGAGACTCAAATGGATGCCATATGCTGCTCGGTTAAAAAAACTCCAGCTCTACTCAGTTGCATACCGCCTACTTCGAGGCGATCCATGCCTGACGTATAAAGCTATGTCCAACCCAGAGTTAGTGGACATGCTCTACCTCAGTAAATGTAAATCCCTTAGAACCATGCGCTCGGGGGACTTGAACCTCACCACAGAAATAAATAGAACATGCTGGAGGGACAGATTCATAACCCAGAGGCTCCCTTCGCTCTGGAATAGAATTCCAATTCATGTTAGGCAGAGCACCTCACTGTCTCTCTTCAAGAAGAATCTTGATGAGTGGATGGGGGATCGTAGATTTGTCCCGGGGATTACGTCTGTGTCACTATTAGACAGAGGCACAGTAAACTAAACTTTAAAAAGGGCACAGTATACTCAAATCAAGGGGTGGCGTGAGCCAAACACAATCGGGCTAGGCTTATAAATGCCCCAGGGCAGCTAGCCTAGTATGAACCTATGAACCACAGTCAGTACTCCTTACAAAGAGGAGATTGCTAGCACAAACACCACACCACTCACAAACACGTAGTCAAGCACAACACACACACACACAGCTATGCAAAGGCCTCAATAAAAAAATTACCTAAACAGCAGAGACCTCCAAAACACACTCGCAAACATTCCACACACAACACCAAACACATCACACACAGCAGACAACACACCAGTGTCTCACAAACACAGCCAATAAAGCAAAACAATAAACCGTTACAGTCCAAAAGACATAACTATAAACCAAACACTTGTTATTGGTGATTCAGTTGTGAGAGACACAGATGTCCCCCTCACCAGGCTCGACAAGGAGAAGGTCACGGTCATTTGTTTGTCTGGTGCCATGTTGGTGTGAATGACTTGAGATGTACCTCCCTGGACTATATGAAGAGAGACATGATTGAACTTCTGAGTATGTGTTCCAGGCAAGTGTGACCCTAGCCCTAAGCAGCATCCTACCTTCACCAAGAATGATACCACAATACCAACAAAAATTAATTGACTTCAACAATTGGCTAAGTTTCTGGTGTCATTCCAAGGGGATCCAGTGTCTTTCTGCCTGGGATGACATGATTGACAGTCCTCGATGTTTTGCCAGAGATGATCTTCACTTGTCACCACTGGGTTTCCAGATCCTGGCCAAGGCTCTCGGCTCCCCCATTGTTCCTTTTTTAGGCAGTGTCTCAAAGACGAACCTTCCAACATAAAAGATGTGTCAAAAAGCAAATTGAAGGTCATGCTGCTTAATGCTAGAAGCCTTAACCTGAAAATGGACTCACTGGTGGCCCTCCTTGCACTGGAAGATGTCGATGTCTGTGTGGTCAAGGGAACATGGTTCAGGGCTGCGGAGAGCACCCCTGCCCTTACCAGGCTATACATCATTTCACACATTCCGACCCCAAAATGAGGTTGGGAAGACTAAGGGTGGTGGAGTCTGTATTTTCATTAAAGACAGACACATCTCCAGACTGGTTTGCCAGCATGATGCACTGGAACTACTCCAGGTACAACTGACAGTTGGCAAGACACCCATCAAAGTTATAGCTAGCTATAGACCCCCCCCTCCATGTCTCAGGACATCCACTTCTTTTACCTGGATCTAATTGACTCTGTCAAGGTGCCCCCTAACACCATGATCCTTGGTGACTTCCACTACCCCACCACAGACTGGGTGAACTGTTGTTGCTCTAATGCATTCTCTCAAAGATTCTTCAACTTCATCAATTCTAATGCACGAGACCAACTCATCTCATCCCCCACAAGGGGAGATAATATTCTGGACTTGGTTCTCGCCAGCATGGGTGACCGCTGCACCACTCCTATAGTATGTTCTACCCTAGTGAGTTCCGATTATCGGACTGTCTCATTTGAAGTTTGTCCCCCCCCCCAGTCGTAATCAAGCTAAAAAAAACTTCTCAAAAACTGACTACAACCTCCTAAGGGAAGGGTATCTGTAGCTTCACACCACCACCCCCTCAGAGGATACAGACAACTATAGTGAACAGCACGACAGGGCAGTATACAAGCACCTGTACAACTGCATAGACTCAGCCATACCGAATAGAACTAAAACCTGCTTGTCAAGGAACCACAGACCTGTTTGGTGGGCATCCTCTGTCAACAGGCTTTGCAACAAAAGGAAGAAACTGTTGTCCAAGGATAAAACGGAACAGATTCCAAATTGGAAAAACTCCCTCTTTAATCTCGGTAAGCAAATTAGATCACTAGTGAAAGCCTCCAAGGCCAATTATAAGTCAATACTGGCCTCCATAACAAAGGGAAACCATAAAGTCTTATTCAGTTACGTCTGGAACCTCTGTGGCAAAACCCAGGTGTGTTCCGAATTTGGACTTAAAAGTATCACTTACACTGATCCTGTTGACTTAGCCATCCTGTTTTTGATATCCCTGATGATCTATGGAGATACTTCTCCCGCACCTCACATCTCCATAGATCAAGTATTGTAGGCTCTATCCAAGGCAAAGAGCACAGCTTCCATGGGACCTGATAGTATCCCAGGATGTATTCTGCACCATCTCCAGCAAGAATTGGCTTCGCCACTGAGCACCTTATTCAACCACAGCCAAAGTACAGGCTTCATTCCAGCAGAGTGGAGAACTGCCATTGTCATCCCTTCGCGCAATAGTGTGCCACTACTGACCCTGGAACCCATCGCCCTATTAGCTTGACAAGTCTGATCTGTAAAGCCATGGAGCATGTGATGTTCCTGCACTGGCCCAGTAATCAAGGAGCCTCAATCCACACCATTGGCAACAGCTAGAGGATGTACATACTGGGAGGATGACAAGTTCATATACAGTAAAGTGCAATTTCTCTTAAGGGCACACAGCGATCACAGTCAGTCTGGGGCTGGTTTCTCCCTCTTTCTCCAGATCCCCAATAAAACTCTCCACTGGCACAGGTATAGGGTTAAGATCTCAGCTTAGGGGCCAAGACCTCCAGCACCCTCTCTGTCCAACCAGAGCTTCGTGTCCCTGCCCAAGTAGCTGACAGACACAGTTTGAGATTTGATTGATCTACAAACACATACACATGCGCACACACACACACACACACACACACACACACACACACACACACACACACACACACACACACAGGGAGAAGGCTGGCACAGGTTTACAAGCTATGCCCACTTCTGCCCAGACTGTAAGGTAGTATCCACTGCCACCAACCCCTACCCATCAGCTGCTATAAGGCCCTTACAAAGGATGTCCAATCTTAATGTGTAATGTTACTTTTATCCATATGGTAGTCTGGCCAAGACTTGCAAGGCCATTTAGGAGTGGCCTGTACAGTGTTACCAAATACATATGCAACTACTCTAAGAGCTTAAATATCTCACAAATATCAGCCACAAAGATATGTTTAAATATATTTAATAATAAGTGATAAAAGAACAAGGCAATACTGAGTAAGTCAATGCAGTGACTTCACAGTTCAGAATCACAGGAAATATTTTAAAACAACATTGCAGGGCAGTCTGAAATAAATACAGAAAACATCTAAACTAATCTTTACTATATTCCTGTGTATATCTAAAAGAGATGCTATACCCTAAATCTTTATTTACAGCAAGACAAGTGCAGATGCATTGCTGATGAATGGATGTTTCCAGGTCAAAGACAAAATACAAAATGCAC
The DNA here is from genome assembly GCF_019279795.1 of Protopterus annectens. Classification (NCBI taxonomy): domain Eukaryota; kingdom Metazoa; phylum Chordata; order Ceratodontiformes; family Protopteridae; genus Protopterus; species Protopterus annectens. The sequence continues at coordinate 979,877,744 of NC_056728.1, read as the reverse complement.
AGCCTCTCTCTCAGAGTGTTCTCAAATTAATATCAAATATTACTGCTGGGTTAGCTTGGTTGACAACATTTTTTGTCACCTGACTTCGTTTCCCAGACTGAAACAGAAACTAACAGAATTTGACATATCTGTATGAAAAATACATATCTCTGATGTTTGCAGATCTTGGAAGTCATAAAACATTTTTACATTTTAAACCTAGTAATTACTTCTGTTTCAAGACAATACAAAAACTTTTAACTCTAGGTATTGTGTCTCCTATGCTGAAACTGAGAGAGAACTTTTATAGCACAATCATAAAGCAACTTAATTTCAACTTATTTTCTTGAAGTTTTGCAAGTTAACCCTTTTATGTTCTAGTTTTTACTGTTAAAACGTACATTTGCACATGTATATAGTTTATATGCATTCCTGTTCTAAGTCAGCAGTGCATGCTTTGGTTACATTTTAGCTCAGTCCGTAACATACAGATCTGAAGTAGTTTACTTCATTTGATCTTCAACCTATGGGTCATCGGATCCATATCGGATCAGAGACAGATGCATTTTCTAGCTACGGCTCAGAGCTCAATGCTCCTCCCCATAATGTCCCCTGTCTACTTTCTCCCTTCAGATCTCGTTTGCCGCCATAGAGTGGTAAAACCTTTTGACGTTTTTTTTTTTTTTTACTTCTGGACCTTCCCTATACTTCCTGGGTTTCTTTGTAGTTGTCTTTCTTCTTGTAGGCTTTTCTTTCCTCCCTCTTTTCTTTTCTTTCCTAGTGTGTGTGTGTGTGTGTGTGTGTGTGTGTGTGTGTGTCTTCTTTTGATCCAGTTTTAGGCATGGCGGATGCCCCAAAACCTGGGTTCAAATGATCCACAGAGTGTGGCTATAAGCTTTCCCTGGCGGATGGCCTCACTCTGTATGTGGTTTGTTTGGGGGTGGCTCACCCAGTTCCCCCTGCCCTATTTGTGCTGGGTTTAACCACAGAGCTCTTAAGGACAGGTGGGACAAACTAATTGTGAAGGGTCTATTGCCCTCCATTGCTGGGACAGACGTCCCATCTTTGCCAGCCAAGAAAGCAGTGGCGGCTGCTGCTACTTCTTCCCCTTCCTCAGCTTCAGGGACTAACCCTCCTGCCAAGAGGTCCGTGGAAGCGGATAAGGTCAAGAAAGACAGACCTCTTAAGTGCTTCCCTGACCACTTGTCTGAGGCCAGCCCTCCGCCAAAGACCAAGCCGGTCTCCAGGCCTGCTTCCCCTTGGCTCAGATCCCCAAGGTTTTCCCCTGAGCCTGAGGTCTTAATCAGTCAGTTGCCCCATAGGCCTTCCTCTCCCCAGCTATCCTGGCCCACTTCCACGGCATCCTCCCGCTCCACTCAGAGCCTTTCTGAAGCAGAGATGGACAAGGTGATGCGTAGATTTATCCGCAGTCAAATCCAGATGGGGGTTTTCCCAGGAGCCGGGTACCTTTCAACCAGTTTTCAGACCTATTACTCTTTCTCCAATCTGACCTGCGGTTTCGGAGCTGTTGGATCTGTGGACGGTCGGAGTTGAGAAGTCTGCGCCGATGGTGCCCTGTACCTCGACGCCGGGCAGTGGCCTGAGCGTGTCGGATACGACTAGATCGGACCTGAGCTCTCTGAGCCATATCCTTGGGGGCGGATTCGAGGGGGTGCTCTCAGCTCCGAGCTTGTTGGAGAGGAGCATTCCTCTTGGCTTCTAGAGGCTCTGCTCTGACTCCCCAGTTGGATTAGAGGGGAACGGTCTCCGCTAATTCAGCCCAGGAAGTCTGTTCTGCATTTGATGTGGTGGAGAGGGTTCTCGCTGGGTCGAGGCCTCTGACAATCTCATCTTCGGACTCCACCCAGACCCCCCCCCCCAGCCTTGAGTGCAGGTCTGATTATCTTGTCATCTCAGGGACCGCCTGTAGCTGTAATGCCCCAGGACATTCCGGCCTTGGAACAACCAGCTTGCGAGGTCTCCCCAGAGTGTCCCCCTGAGGAGCTCCCCAGCAAGCATACATGCAAAAGGAAGCACTTGGACTCTCCTCCAGAGTCCCTCACAGAGGACACGGACTTGGATGAAGGGGAAGGTTCACCAAGATCACCCCCCAAGGAAGTCTCCTTTGGAGACATCATGGAGATCCTCTGCCAAAGGGGGGGGGGGTTGTCTGCCCCAAAACCAACCTCTGATGAGTCTGTGTTCCTGGAGGCATTTGGCTCGGGCCTATCTACCTCTTGGGTGTCCCCTCCTGCTGATCCACTCGTGGATCTGATAACATCTTTGGCATGGAAGGAGCCAGACACCATAGATCCATTACACAAACTCCCTGAGAAGGTCCTGAGGCCCCTGCAGATAAACTTCACTGGCGTAAGCGGTTCCCTGTAGATGCTATGATGGTGGTGGCGGCCACTAAGAGGGAACTCACGCAGGAGAGTTCCATGGTCCACCCATATAACCAAGAGTCAAGGACGCTGAACCATTGTGGGAAACGAGTCTATGCTTCATCCAACTTCTGTGTGAGGGTGCTGAACTACATGGCGCACGTTATTAGACTCGAGAGAGACCTGGTCAAGGAAGTCACAGAGTCGACCCCGGTGTCCATGTCGGCAGAGGACAAGAAGTCATTTAATGCACGAATGGCCATCCTCAAATCTGTAGCCAACACGTCCATGCGTTTGGTCTCCCATGCCATGGAGGGAGCCGCATGAATAACGTGGTCAGTTGTTGCCATTCGGTGCTACGCCTAGCTCTGCTTATGTAGTTCTTGGAGCCCTTCAAGGCATCTTTCACCAACGCCCCTTATGATGATTCTTCCCTCTTTGGGAAGACAGTCAGAGAGACTTTAGGCCAGAGCAAGAAGGATGGGAAGGCACTGTCTGCCATTGGAGTCCACTTCTCACTGCCTCAAAGGTCCTTTTCCAGAAACCAGCGAGGTCAGAAGAAGATGTGGTTCTGCAAATCTCCAGTGTTTTCCAGGGACTTTCAGGACTCACCTTCCCCCACAGGCAGAGGGGGATATGATAGACGCTGCCCTAGAGGCAGAAGGGGGGTCCTAGGAATTCCAGGTCCCGAGAACCTTTCTCAGACAAACCCAGACAGCAACCCTGAGAGGTTGCCCGGCTGTCCATCTCTGGAGGCAGTCGAGGGTCATCTGTTGCTAGACCCACTAGCATGCGAGTCCATCACTTCAGATCAGTGGGTGCTGCGAGTCATATCCAGAAGATGTTTCGTCCCTTTCAAGGATTTACTTCCTCCCAACATAATCCTCCCAGACGTTCCACCCACGCAGTGGGAGGAAGCAGCAGTAAAGATACAATCACTGCTGAGAAAATGAGTCATCCAACTGGTCCCCCAAGGCCAGTTCAGATCCGGGGTGTACTCTAGGTTCTTTTCAGTGCCAAAAAATATGGGGGATCTCAGACCAATATTGGATCTATCCCAGTTGAACCTGTCAGTAACAAGACAAAATTCCAGATGGTCAGGATTCAATCTATTCTGCCTTTTCTGCAGGAAAAAGACCTGGATGTGCTTGATAGACCTCCAAGATGTATGCTAGCACATCAAAATGCACAGGCACTCCCGGAGGTTCCTTCGCTTCCAGCTGGGAGCCAGTCATTACCAATTTCAGGCCCTCCCCTTTGGTCTCACCACAGCCCCCTGGGTGTTTACCAAGTTAATGTCAGTGGTAGCGGCTCACCTGAGGCTTCAGGGCATTCAGGTCTTCCCGTACCTGGACGATTGGCTCTTTACCGCCCCCTCAGAGCATGTACTATGTCAAGTCAGGGAGTCCTTCCTTCTGTTAGCTGACAAGTTGGGCTTTACTATCAGTATGAACAAGTCAGCTCTTCACCCGGTTCAGATTCTAGAGTTCATTGGGGCACGGCTGGACACAATACAATCAAAGGTGTTCCTTGCCTCAGACAGGATATGCAGCTTGAGGATACATGTATTACATATTCTGCAGACTCATTCACCCACAGCTGAAACAGTCTTAAGAGCTTTAGGTTCTATGGCGGCCACAATAAATCTTCTTCCCATGGCACGCCTTCACATGAGGATACTGCACCGGACTTTAGTGGTGTATAGTGGTCTCTGTTGGACCTCCCCTTGTCCTTTCCAGTGACAATCTCCAAAGTGTGCAAGAGCTCCCTTTGGTGGTGGATTCAGTCGGATTCAGTCTCTGGACCTCCACAAGGAGCATCCTTTTCAACCTCCTCTACCCCAAACCATGGTGACCATGGACTCTTCCCTACTTGGGTGTGGGGGGGGGGGCATTGCCCGGGAAGGCCAGTCCAAGGCACGTGGTCCCCTCACGAGACCTATCTACACATCAACGTCCTAGAGATGAGAGCGGTTCTTCTCGCGTTGCAAGCTCTCCATGCTCATCTTCCTCTGGGCCCCTAAAGATGCTCTGATTCATGCTTACCAGGCTCCTTTATGCATATCCTCCTGTTCCCCTCATGTCGAAGTTTCTGCAGAAAGCCCGTAGGCTGGGGAGCACCGTGATCCTCATCGCCCCATTCTGGCCTCAACAGGTTTGGTTTTCCTTACTAAGGTCTCGCCTAGTTGTTCCACCATGGATCTTGGATCCAGTCCCGGATCTGCTTTCACATCCCTTGGAGTCTTCTCACTCAGATCTGGACAGTCTGAAGCTCACTGCTTGGTTGCTCTTGTTCCCATGATTCTTAGGACTCCCGGTCTGTCATCACTGGTTAAATCCATTCTGGGGGTGGCTCATAAGTCATCCACTAGAAAAATGTATTGCCGTAAATGGAAACGTTTTTCGATTTGGGCCATTCAGCGGTCTTTGGATCCTTTCACTGCACCTATTTCAGAGTTTTAGAATTTTTAGCTAGCATTTTTCATCAAGGTGCTACTTCCTCAACGGTGAAAGTCCAACTAGCTGCCATTTCTAATTTTCATGCTGGGTGGACATGTCTTAGCTTCTTCAAAACTTTGTAAAATCTTTCTCAAAGGTGTCTTTCTTCTCAGAGCTCCAGTTAAGGATCGCATTCCTCCGTGGGACCTCACTTTGTTGTTGCAGGCGTTGGTCTCCCCTTCTTTTGAACCTGCGGCCTCTGTAGGCCTACAATTTTTGACCTGGAAAACTGACTTTTTGGTTACCATTACATCAGCTAGAAGGGTGTCCAGAGCTTTAAGCTCTTTCTATAAAAGTCCCTTATATGATCTTTCACAAGGATAGTGTCTCACTACGGACTAATCCGTCCTTCCTCCTTAAGGTAGCCTTGGAGGCTAATATTAATCAGTCTATTAATTTGCCAGTATTTTTTCCGAACTATCAGAATAAAGGGGAACACAAATTACATTCTCTGTACGTTGAGATTTTATTTACACAGGACTAAACCCTTCCGCAAGTCTGATCAGCTTTTTGTGTCCTACGTCAAGCCCTTTTTAGGCAAACCTGTCTCAAAAGTGACTATTGCTCACTGGATTTCTCTATGCATTGTCCGGCTTTACTCGAATAGAGGGTTGTGTCTTTCAGGAAAAGTGAAGGCTCATTCAGCTCGATCTGTGGCTATGTCAGCGGCCTTTTGGTGTAGGGTCTCTTTGGATGATGTTTATTCAGCTGCTACTTGGGCCTCATCTCACACCTTTATTTCTCACTATAAACTGGATTTGATCTCTAGGAGTAGAGCATCCTTTGGCTCTGCAGTGCTCCGGAATATCCTTCCATGAGGGCTTCTTAAGGATTAGGTAGCTGGGGACTCTGTCCCACAGGTTGAAGATCAAATGAAGTAAACTACTTCAGATAAAGAAGTTATGTACTCACCATAACATTACGTCTGAGTAGTTCTACTTCATTTGTCTTCAGCCGTCTCCCCCCTGGACTTATCCTTTAGGATACTATATGTCCCTTGTTCCGCTGGGATCCTTGGTTATGCCAGGACTTCAGGTATCTTGTGATGTTTATCTTTTGAAGGATAAGCTATTGTGTGGTCAGGTAATTATCATCTGTTGGGTAGCAGACTTGATCTGAAGGGAGACTGGGCATTATGGGTAGGGGAGGAGCATAGAGCTTGGAGCTGTAGCTAGAAAATGCGGCCGTGTCGAATTCGATGACCCACAGGTTGAAGACAAATGAAGTAGAACTACTCAGATGGAAAGTTATGGTGAGTGCATAACTTCATTTTCTAAATCATATCAGTATTCGCAAATGTCATAGAATTGTCTACAAAATTCCAGTAGCTGGGCTGCCAGTATTTCCCTACATCACAGAGTGTGTTTTCTGAATTTCATAAATGAGGACATAGGCAATTTCCAAGCACTCGACCCCACCCAGTTTGGATTTGTCAAGGGCAGGTTTTGACTGTTGAACCTAGCTGACGACTTTGAGATTGTCACCCAGGCCTTGGATGAGGGAAGGTCAGTACATGCAGCTTATCTTGACTTGCCCAAGGCGTTTGACAGAATCCTCCACTCAGGCATCATCGAAAAGCTAACACAACTTGGTTTAAATCCCTATCTCATCAGGTGGGTGGCCAACTGGCTCACCGACAGGACCCTCAAAGTCAAAATAGGCACCTCCACCTCCGATAGCAGACCTGTCACTAGTGGTGTTTCCCCATTATCCATCTTGGAACCCCTACTGTTTGGCATCTATTTTGCAGAGGTCCAGGCAAAGACAAAATGCCTGTGGCTGCCCACATTTGCAGATGACTGTAATTTGGGTGCTGTCATTGACTCCCCAAATGATGTTAACATACTGCAAGATGGTCTCACTTCAACTAATGACTGGTGCCAAATTCATGGCCTCAAGCTAAATGCAAAAAAAATGTATCATCATACCATTCAGCAAAAACACGACCCCCTACTGATTACCACATCAATGGCAACCCTCTAAGCACATAACCTGTGGAGAGAGACCTGGGCATTCAGGTTAACAACCTCACATTCAACCATTATGTAGGGACAGTCATCAGAAAAGCCTTTTACTTTGTTCATCTTATAAGTAAAGGGATTGCATGCAGACAAAAGGAGGTTATTACCTCTATATACTCCTCCCTCATTAGACCAGTAATTTAGTATAACACCCTGTTTGGGATGTTCCTCTCCAAACATCTGCACCAACTGGAAAGGCCACTGAAATACCTCACAAAGAGAATCCATGGCCATTAACACCTGTCCTATGCAGACAGGCTCAAATCACTATCAGTCTACTTGGTGTCATACAGATTGCTCTGGGGTAATCTGTGTCTCGCCTACAAGGCAGGCTTGGACCCTGCTCTACAAGAGATGCTTCATATCCAGAAGTCTAACTCCTCACACACTACCTACTCAAAAGGCCTGAATCTAATATGCAACATCAACAAAACCTGCTGGAGAGACAGGGTTGTCTTCCAGAGACTGCCCCGTATCTGGAATAGACTTACCATACACGTCAAACGGAGCACCTCACTGACTCTCTTCAAGCGCAAGCTTGATGAGTGGATGGGAAACCACAAATTTGTCCCAGGGATTCCACCTGTGTCCCCATTGACAGAGGTGACAGGTGCTGACTTGAGTATTTTTTTTTTTTTTTTTTGTGATAAACTCTTGGCTAGGATTGCAAGGGCCCCAGGTTACTCCTGCTGTCTCCACTCCTTCAGTGGGCTACAGTCTCACATTTCCAGCTTGGTTAGATTCACCTATTTAGTCAGCTTTGCATGACAACAGACATCAAAAAATCACAGCCTGGTGTGCCACTAAATCTGTTCCCTTGTATGTCTCTTCACTTCTGAACAGCATTTTCCAGGAGTAAAAAAAAAGCACACACATCAATCCAGAGTTTAGGCCAATCTATCCATTTTTTAAAATGTGCTCAGTAAAATATTCAACTTGTAATGCATTTTGGTTGCTGACATGGTTATGTTTACATAGTTATTCTATTATAGCATACCCTGAACTTATGGTATTCAATGATAAATTTCACAACAGTTCTCAGTTTCTTAACAATGACCTCCCAAGCCTCTGATGGTGCTTTTTCTTACTATTGCTTTATGTAATTTGTCTTAGTTGTATACCTGCAGCATGTCTCTCATCCTCTCAGCAACAAGACTCCTGGAGAAAACTTCCAAAGCAGATACTTTATTGAAAGAGTACCACCAGCTGTAGCAGTGATACCATACTCCAAAACAATGCACTCAAACATAGTACTGACAAAACACAAACCCAATGCTACAGCTCGTGGAACAACTGATGAGACACAGTGTAATAAAACCAATAGTAATTACTTCTACCAAAAAGAACGGATAGTCCAAGAGTATCAAAAAATTCTCGTTTTTATTCCACAGAGCTTAGCACTTTCATTCCTATTGGAACTTTATCAGAACTCCATTTAAAAAAACAACACCTCCATATTAATACAATCTTAAAACCAATTAAAAACAATCACATGTCCATTCCTACCAATAGAATTAGTTAAACTTCATTGGAAATTCAATTGCTTTAATTTTAAAACAGGAAGTAAAGATAGTGTGTCATTCAGATCTGGAAAATATGTTGCATTTAACAGTATTTGCCACTTCAATTCAGTCATATCCAAATGCTCATCAACTACCCTCCCTTACAAATCTTTAACGACTCTCTCCACTACCATGAATTTAAGAGTGGGTGGGATTTTTATTAATATGTCTGTATAGTGCATTACTCAACTTACAGTTCCTAATGTCGGCACTGTGCTCATACATACGATCACGCAACCTTCTTATAGTTTTACCTGTGGAGAAACTTGTACATTGGTTGCACGACGCCAAATAAACTAAATTTTTTGTGTCACAATTAAATCTTCCCTTTACATAATAAGTGACATTCCTCACTGTAAAGTGGTCACTAGTCATAATACCATTGTGAACATGCTCCACATTTTCTAGTTCCATTAATTTGCATATTATTATAACTATTAGAGTGCCTGAATTCCAATTTCTGTTTTAAAGACACCCCCTTTCTATACACGAATATTGGTTTACTACCCATAATATCTGTTATTTTACTGTATACATCCGTATCACTGGCAGAAATATACCAGTTTTTTTCAATTATATTTTTAATAGCCCTGCTATCCAAACTATAGGTAGAGATAAAACTCTTATTATTGACCCTCTTTTCTCGGTTAGTGGCCACCATTGTTAAGCCATCATTTCCCAATAGTGGTAAGAATACACCATTTTGTCTTTTTCTAACCACTTTACCCTTTAGTTCGTCTAAAAAAAAAAACAGTGGGTATCCTCTTTAAAAACATGGACAAAACTCTATCACATTCAGTCATAAAATTGTCCATGTTCGATACCATACCTGCCACCCTCACCAGCTGGCCCTTAACAACAGCCTTCTTTTGATGCATGGGATGCCAGCTGGTGAAGTGCAAATAAGTGTTGGAGAACGTAGGTTTTCTGTAGATGTTAGACACGAACTTCCCCTCAGTTCTGTCCTAAGATAGTGCAATATCTAAGTAGTGAATATGTTCACTACTAAAATGTGATGAAAAAGACAAAAACTCCACAGTATTGTCCAAATAAACAAGAAACTGCTTCAGTCTTTCACTGGTATCCTTCCATAGAAGGAAGATATCGTCCAAAACCCTAATATACATACCCCAACATTGGACAAAAGAGCTATTTAGGACAGGCACAAGCTGCCCCCATTGCCACCCCCATTACTTGCCTATACAACTGACCTTCAAAATGTATATAGTTGTGTTTAAGGACCAATTCCATCAAGTTAACCATTGCAGCTGTTCTCCAACTTGTCATTTTAAATACTTTGTTTAGTTGTTGTTCACAAAAATCTAAACCATACCTATGAGGGAATCACATAAAATGTTTTTTTTTTTAATGGGCAAGTAGAGGTGAATACCGACAGTACTGCTGGTAACTCTCGGGAACAACTGCAACGTTTGGATGACATGTTGCAGTCTCTAGGCAAACAACTGTTCCAGTTTAAAAGACTGCAAGTTGAGAATGCATATTTGGCTGAATGCATTTGGTTGAAATGCATTCCGAAGGGTCTTAGAATATCGCGTTTTCCAAATGGGGCAGAGAAAAAAGCAGATATGTTAGCTGAACTTTATGAACTCTTTAAAACTGGCTGTGATATTCTCAAAATTACGGTCAAGTATAATGGTCTTGAATTAGAAATACTTTCCAAATCAATTGATGATTTGGACAGGAAAATATGAGCGGACCTTGTGTTTTGCAACTATGAGACTAACTATTACAACCTATTCCCAAAAATCGACAAACAGCGCAGTAACATTTTCCAAAATAAGATTAAAAAACTGAATACGGATTTGGATCACTATTCCAGCAACAAAGCATATCCTCAGCTGCCTGGTTTCCATGGGAACACTAATAGGAACTTTGATAACATGGGTAGACAAGTCGACCAAACTGCAGGAAATAACAGTACAGCTCAGCGTAACAACTCTTAACAGCTGTGAGGTCCCTTTAGAGAACGGAGGGGGTCGCAGGTCGGAGAGAATAATGAACAAGGAGAAAGAACAATATGTGAACGGTCAGAAAGACCAATACAGGAGAGAGGGAATGAAACCGAAGAGCTACAAACAGTGGTATCTGAGGTAAACAAACTTGTGAATGCCTCCAGTGACTCTGGTGGTTGTGTCCTCTTACATTACTGTGACTAATGATGAAGGTGACTTTAATTTGTTCAATTACTCTCAGAAATGTTTGACTGTTAAACATGCCAACTTGTTCTTAAAAGGTTTAACTTTTGTACCTTCAAAAAGAGCAAGTATCGTTGAAAGTTTGATTTTGAAGCTGTATTGCCATAAATTGAATTTAAGCCTAAGTATGGGTGATCATGGTAAATGTGAGAATGTATTATATAAGCCCAGTATTTTCAACCCCCCTATGCACGGTCTCATTCAACAGTTTGAAAGGGTGTGTGAGGTAGACATACGTAACACACTTAGTAAGAAAAGTGAATGTGACTTTGCGAGTTTAAACATAGAAGAGAAAGACTTATTAAGAGATGTTTGTGAAGATTATAACATCAGGGTAATGAAACTGGACAAGGGGGGAGGCTTGATTATAATGGTTAAAATTGACTATCTGAATAAAATGAACCAACTGTTGATCACAGAAACCTATGAAGAAGTTTCTATATGGGAAATTAACATTGCCTATGCAAAAATAGATAGGGCCCTTTTAGATATGGTATCTGAGGGGCAGATTTCAATCAACGAGTACAGGTATATGTTAAACGACATCAAATATAGCACAAATATTTGGAATACTGAAAATACATTCAGACATTAACAACCCTCCATTTAGGCCCATTGTTGATGGAGGGAGGTCGAAGACAAGTTCAATAGCAAGATTTCTGGGCTTAAACTTAAAACAGGGAGTAGGTTATATAAAACAGATATGCAGAGATTCATGGGATTTGTTGACAAAGATAAGTGAGACAACTTTTAATCCTGATAGCATATTTGTTACTATTGATGTTCAAAACCTATTTTCTGTGATTCCCCCATAGGGATGGTTTGGATTTTTGTGAACAACTAAAAGTATTTAAAATGACAAGTTGGAGAACAGCTGCAATGGTTAACTTGATGGAATTGGTCCTTAAACACAACTATATACATTTTGAAGGTCAGTTGTATAGGCAAGTAACGGGGGTGGCAGTGGGGGCAGCTTGTGCCCCCATGTTTGCCTATTACGTTATGTCCGAGTCGGAAGGAAGATATATCCTGAATAGCTCTTTTGTCCAAAGTTGTCCCATCCATATCTCTCAACAGTACAGATTTTTGCAGAAAGTCCAGATTTTTTGTCTGTTTTTCATAAAATTGCAGTTTTCTGTCAAATCACTGGCAAATTATTGAACACTGAAGTCAGAAAATTATGACAGGCATTTCATTTTCAGACTTCACATTCTTAAGAAAATTCACTCTAATCCAAAACCTGTTTATCAACTTTCTAAGTCTGTAAGAGCAATATTTATAAATGATTGTTGGGCCTTTGTCCACCATTATTTATGGCCTTGTCCAGATTTCTTGTTCTATGATGTTGAGAGGTATGCTGCCATCCCTTCCTACTGGAGCCAGTCCACTGCACTTGCACAAGTGTCCCACGCAGCAGGGCAGCAAGCAGGTATCAGTCCAGATTTGTTTTATAGTTCTTTTACACCACACACACACACACACACACAGACAGTGGTACGTGGTTAATGTGGACAAATCTGTTTGTTCAATGTCACCAAACTTTTCTCCAAACCCAGTTTTATGACACCTGCTACCAATCCACTTGTCAGTCTGCAAATCTTGTTGTCCATGTTATTTCTTCTTTTCCTTGGTTTCGTTTCTCTTACTTGTAATGTTGCTTTTACTCATTTTTTCTCCTGCCTCCCATATCTACCCTAATTATTACTTCTAACAAGTACTTTTTCTCACTCTTCCTTCTCTTCCTCTTCTCCTCCTTATCCACTGTTTGAACTTTTCCACTCTGACATTTCCTTTGCGCGTAAGGAATGAACTGCCACCCTTATAATGTCAGCACATTTCAATGCTACATAACATTGTATTTAGTCTAATAATGTCTGAATAAGTGAGTGGGATTTTCATGACCGCATCAAGGAAACATTTTCCTTCATTCTATGTTTTTTTCCATACGTTTTGGATTTTTCTTGGTATATTGAGTGATTTTTTTAGCATATTTTATTTTTTATTTATTTTCTATTTGTTTACCAGTTAGTCTGACTGGGCACAAGGTGACCGTTTTCAACGGAGGCTTGGGGAGAAAAGCTCCAGATATACAATAAACAATTATAAAAAAATACAGATGAAAGTAACAAACTTTATAGCACAAACAAAAAAGCTGTAAGAGTTGCTGAAGCCTCTAGCAGATATCCAAAACGTACTGGTACTTAAATCTAAATCTTCTGATTTTCTGATGAAGTTGCTCGTGTGGAGTGACGAAAACATTGCTTGTTTTAAATAAACTGCTTATATGTTAAGTACCAGTGTGTTTTGGATATCTGCTAGAGGCTTCAACAACTCTTACAGCTTTTTTGTTCTAATTATAAAAAAAATAAAAAATAAATTATACATAGATATTTTGTACAAAAAGCATAGAACATATAAAAGGGGTAAAATCAGAGTTTTACAGTTGATGCAGCATACAGTGGTTAGAATATTGAGAAACAATTGAGATAATATACAACAAATATACAGTTGCTTGAACATAAATTCAAAAAGAAGTTTCCATAGACAAACAGGGTCATAAACTAGAAATCATAGATATATTGATATGATTTATATTGCATTTATCTTGTTTTAATGATGGTATATGTGTATATGTGTCATATGTGCACACATTTGTATTAATCTGTGTATTTACAGTATATTGACAAAGTACTGGGTCACATCAGAGGCTTGGGAGGTCATTGTTAAACTGAGAACTGTTGTAAAGCTTGACATTAAATACCATAAGTTCAGGTTATACTATAAGAGAATAACTATGTAAAGATAACCATGTCAGCAACCAGAATGCATTACAAACTGCACATTAAGAAATGGATAGATTGGCCCAAACCTCTGGACTGATCTCTGTGCTTTGTTTTTTTTTTTTTTTTTTTTATTCCTGGGAAATGCTATTCAGAAGTGAAGAGATATACAATGGAACAGTTTTAGTGGCACACCAGGCTGTGATTTTTTTTTTATGTCTGTTGTCATGCAAAGCTGACTAAATAGTTGAATCTACCCAAGCTGGAAATGTGAGACTGTGTCCCACTGAAGGAGGTTAGATGGGAGGAGTAACCTTATTTATTTATTTATTTTACATTTGTTGACCGGGCTAGTCTAGCTGGCCACATGTTCATTTCCAGTAGAGACCCAGGGAGAAAAGCTCCAAGACACATACAAAATTAATATAAAAGTCATAACAGACCAGACTAAAACAAAGCTATTGTTACATAAAAACATTAGTTATTAAAAAGTACAAAATACAATAGTCATAGTGAGCATAACATGAGCAGTACGCTGCAAAGGGTACTGTACAAGAGAGAGGGTACAATATACATATATACATAAATTTTATTTGCAGTAGCATGTTATATTGATTCTTCAAGGGTAAGATTATAAAGATATGTAGAGTGATTATTAGTGTAAAGGAAAAAAGTTAGTTAGGGTTAGTACAGGAGCATAGCCAGTATGTATTGAGAAATAGTTTGATACTTTTTAAAAAGTGAAAGAGAAGTCTGAGTTGTGAGTTCAATGGGTAGTAGATTCCATAGTTTTCCAACGGTGTTAGAGAACAGGGAATCACCTGCTGAGTTGTTGGATCTGGAAGTATTGATCAGCAGTTTGTTTGAGGAGCGTAGATTCTTGAGATTATTGTAAGGGGTAATGAGGCTAGAGAGTATTGGAGTGTTGGTGGGTTTGATACAGGGTCTTGTGTGTTATAGCAAGCTGGTAAAATTGAAGCTGGTTAAGAAATTCTAGCCAGTTTAGATTCAGACAGTGATGAGTTCTGAAAGCAGAGCCTGTAGCAAATCTGGCAATATTATTATAGGATGTTGCCAGTTTGCTGAGGTTGTTTTAAGAAAGAGTGTATATAGGTGAAGAATAGAGTAGAGTGGAGATTAAGTGAGTTCTGGCTATAGTGGTCCTAGCTACTGGTGTAAGAAAGGGTTTGAGTCTATAAAGGGATCCCAGTTTTTTGTTGACTGATTTTATTGTGCTGTTTATATGAGTATCAAAGTTGAGGTTGTTATCTGTTGTTATTCCTAAGATTTTAGTGGTTAGGTCTTTTGAAATAAGAGTGCCATTATTAGATGTGTGTGTGAAATGTATAGGGGTGGACTTTCAGGTTGGTGTGAAGAGTAACAGTTTAGTTTTTTTGGGAGTTTAGGAGGAGGCAACGGTTTGAGAACCATTGTTCTACAGTATTGAAAGTTTTTGGGTAAGAGACTGAAGTTCAGTTTGAGAAGTGGCTGAACAGATTATAGTGGAGTCATCTGCATAGTGAATGCAGGTGGTGTGTGGCATTGCTGATTGAAGGTTATTAATATAAATTGAAAATAGGAGTGGGCCTAATATGGAGCCCTGCAGAATACCAAGGGAAATAGGAACGTGATTAGATAGTTTAT
This sequence comes from Protopterus annectens, assembly GCF_019279795.1. Taxonomy (NCBI): domain Eukaryota; kingdom Metazoa; phylum Chordata; order Ceratodontiformes; family Protopteridae; genus Protopterus; species Protopterus annectens. The sequence goes on along the minus strand of NC_056728.1, from coordinate 979,862,660 downwards.
TTTGCCAGAGTACAGCCTGCTGTCTGTGTTCTAGGTAAGATTTGAATCAATTCATGGCTAGAGGATTGAGTGAAAGGGATTTCAGTATGTGTAAAAGGAGTTGGTGATTAACCATGTCAAAAGCTTTAGATAAATCAATGAAGACTGCAGAGGAAAGAATATTTTTGTTACGGTTTTTGTTGATGCAGTCTGTGAAGGATAGCAGGGCAGTGGTGGTACTGTGGAAAGGTCTGAATCCATGTTGACAGTTGCCAAGTAAGTTGTTATGGAGAAGGTGGTTAAGTAGTTGCTTATAGATGCACTTTTCCATTATTTTTGCAAGAAGAGATAGCAGAGCTATAGGACGAAAGTTAGAGAAGTCATTGGAGTTCCCTCCTTTATGTAGCGGGATGATCTGAGAAATTTTCCAGATAGATGGGATAGTTCCTTCACTTATGGTTCTATTGATCAGAATGGAAATGGGATAGGCAATGGCTTAAGCTCCTTTTTGCAGGAATTCTGCCGGGAGCTGGTCAGCTGAGGGGGTGGTAGGTTTTAATTTTTGGAGAAGGGAGCAAATAAAGGAAGTAGACACTGGTTGTAAATTAAATGATGGGGGTGGGTCTGTAGTAGAAGTAGGCAGATTTGAGGTATCAGGAGATAGATGGCTAGCAAGAGTTTGGATGGCATCTGTGAAGAAAGAATTGAAGGCATTTGCAGTATGTGTGGGATTCTCAGGGTTACAGCCTATTGGGTTGGGAGTGATAGATTGACCTGGGTATAGAAGTTTGTTAATGCTAGTCCAAAACTTTTGTGGTTCCTTGTGGTAGGTTTGCTGTAATTGGAGGTAAAAGTTCTTTTCGTCTAACAGAATGGCTTTTTTTGTATTATTTCTATGTTGCCTAAAGGTTTGGTGATCTGTAGGATTCTTAGTAGAACTCTATTTTGCCCAGGATTTGTTTCTGAGAAAGATTTTTTGCCTAGTGGTATTAGAGAGCCAAGGAGCTAGTTTAGCTTTATTTCTAACAGAGCATGTTGGGGCGTGGTGATCCAGGATGGCTAAGAATGTGGAATTGAAGTATTCTGCTGCTTCACTGAGTGGGAGAAATTTTAATGGTGACCAATTACATTGCTTGAGTTCTGTTTGGAAAAGTTCTGGGTTAAATTGCTTTTTGGTGCGTACTGATGTTCATCGTGTTTCACTGTTGCAGTCATGAGTGTAGGGTTCTCCCCTGCCGGCAGGCAGTCCTCGGTCGGCCAGAATCCCAAAGGCTGGGTCCGGCGTCGGCTGTTCAACCATGCTCCCTGACGTCAGAGCGCTAGGAGTACAAAACTGACAGCCGACGCCATGTTCTCCAGTCTTTCTTGCCGTGTGGTGATAGCAGTTTGCAAGTGCCAGTCGGCTGACTCCTGACAATCTTTTCTGAAAAATTTCAGTCCGAAGACTTTCTTCTCTTACTCAAAGCTAAGTACCCCGTTGGGGAAACTTTTTTCTTGCTCCAGTCCGATGTCAGAAAAAGTTAATAATTGCATTTCATGTGGGAAGCAAATACCTCATAAGGATTTTCATTCTTACTGTATTCCTTGCTTAGGCCCTGACCACGACTTAGCTAGTTGTTGGTCTCATGCTAGATTCAATCAACGTACAATTAAACTAAGGTACGATTTTGCATTTCATTACTTCGGTAGGCGTTTTAATAACAAAATGTCGTCGGATACGGTTCTGGCTACCGGAGTTCACAAACGACGCAAGGACAAAGACAGGCCTCCGAGGTCCAAATCTGACGATATCACACAAGCGGAGCCAGCTTCAGGTTCGGCCGTCGTCAGTGAGGTGCTTTTGCAGCCCCTGTCGTCGGCCATTTCGGAACCGATGGCCGAAACGGACTCCCACGAGGAGCCAACTAGGCCTTTGAATATTTCTATTGCAGGACCTTCGGACAATGCTCCTTTGGATGGGTCTGGATCCGCTGTGCAGGTACAGGCTTCCGAAGGGGTTTTCAGGCCTACTCAGCTTCTAATAAAGGCAATGCCAAAGACAAAGGCAAAGACTCCTTCCAAATCAAAGACTGCAATACAGGCCTCTTCTGATCCGGCTCCCAAGTTACAGAAACAGTTACTTAAGATGGCGGAGGATTTACTTACTATGATTAGGTTCACATCCCCCTCCAGATAAAAGGCCAAGGCAGGAAGTTTATTAAGACTCCTCTGATCAGGCTTCTGTTTCTTCAGTTTCTTCTTCTGACCAGGAATATTCTTTCCCTCCTTATGAGGATTCTGATGCTGAGGAATCCATTCCTTCAGCTTCTCCCCCTGAGGATTTCTCTTTTGGGGAAACTTTGCATGAAATGAGGGAACATTTCCACTGGGAAGGACAGGAGTATTCGGAATCTAAGAAAAGACTAAGGGATTTTCTTCTTCTTCCCCAACATAGACCTCTGGCTATTCCTCCTATTTTGGATATTGTGGATGATGCTTTTTCGGAGGCTAACTTAACCCCGGACACTTTTCCTCCTGCTCCTGTTAAGCCTGATAGATATTACAGGGTTCCTGATTCCCACCAGTTTTTATACAAGAACCCTACTGCTGACCCTGAAACAATTTCTCAGGTCCTAAGGGAGTTAAGGCCGCTTCTGTTAAAAACCCCATTCCCACTGATAAGGATTCTAGATCTGTAGAAAGATGGGGCAAAAAAGTGTACACTTCTGCTACTTTATCTATTAGGGCTTTAAACTGTCAGTTTCATATGCTGAAATACCAGCAATTTCTCTTGTCTGTTTTAAAACAAAAGCTTACTTCCATTTCTGCCTGTGCAGATAAGGAATTGCATGACTTAATGCATGCCACTGAACAAGTTGGGAAGCATGGTTTACACTGTGGATTTGATGCCTTGGAGGCTTCTTGTAGGGCTGCTGCCTCTGGCACAGTAATTAGAAGGCATGCATGGTTAAAGGAACAAAATTTGCCAGAACAAGAAAAAGCTAAATTATTGGATGCTCCTGTTCAGCATAATGTTTTGTTTGAATCTAAAGCTGAAGAGGTGATTAAAAAGATGGGAGGACAAGGCGAAATCCATGCAAACAGTTAAAGATTTCTTACATGTACAGCCACCCAGATTTAGCAGGAATTGGCCTACAAAAAATTGGTCCTTTCCCAATTCAGACAGGCCTCAGAGGGGTAGATACAGACGCTCCCGAGGAAGGCCTCAAACACAAGCCTCTTATAGACCAAGACAGTGGACTGCTTCCACCCCTAGGGGAGGAGAGGACAGGTCGCAAACTCATAGGAAACAAACTCAATGACTCCCTCTATTGGGCTGCAGGAACTTCTTGCCTGGAAGCCCCTCTCGGAGGAAAACTTTCTCTTTTTCACCGAAATTGGACTCCTATAACCCAAGACAAGTGGGTTCTGGATGTGGTTTCAAGAGGTTACAAATTCCATTTTCATACCCTACCAAGGCCAAGCGGATGGCCAGATCTTCCAAAACATCAATGGACAGAGGCCTTAAACCAGGTGGAAGCTCTTTTGGCTATGAAAGCCATAGAACTAGTTCCACTTTCAGAGATGGGACAAGGTTTTTACTCAAGGCTCTTTCTAGTCCCCAGGAAGCAAAATTCATGGAGACCCATTCTGGATCTGTCAGTCTTGAACACCTTTCTAGAGATTCCAAAATTCAAGATGCTTACTCTACAGCAGCTACTTCCAATGCTGTCCAAAAATGCATGGATGGTAACTTTGGATTTAAAGGAGGCATATTTACACATTCCCATCAGGCAGGAACGCAGAAAATACCTCAGGTTCAAGGCCGGATCGAGGCACTTTCAATTCTCTGCACTGCCCTTTGGATTGTCTACTGCGCCCAGGGTCTTCACCAAATGCCTGGCTCCAGTAGTAGCTTACTGCAGACTCAAGGGAATTCAAATATACCCTTATCTGGACGACTGTCTTATTCAGGCAGACAGCAAGGAGGTCTTACTCCAGCATCTACGGTTTGTTCAGGATCTCCTCAAGTTCCTGGGATTCACTGTAAACATAAAAAAGTCAAATTTGACACCCTCACAACAGATAATTTTTCTGGGCGCTCCTTTAAACACAACAACCCAGATGGTATTTCTGACATACGAAAAACAGTTTCAGCTGGCTTCAACTTTCAAAACCTTGGCAACTTTAACTCAGCTATTTGCAAGGAGATTCCTGCAGGCTTTGGGTTACATGGCCTCCTGCATCTTTCTCGTACCATATGCAAGACTACACATGAGGAAAATTCAGTGGTACCTAAAAAGTGTATGGTCTCAGCATTGCCACAGTTTAGACATACTGATCTCCGTCCTGCCTTGTCTTCAAAAGGAATTCCTTTGGTGGTTCAAGGCATGTACTCTAAACAAAGGAAAACCCTTCTGTCTGCCTCCTGCCACTCAGATACTAACCACGGACGCCTCGGATTATGCATGGGGAGCCCATTTTCAGGGCAACTGTCTGCAGGGCCTTTGGACAAAGGATCAGAAGCACCTGCATATCAATTTAAAGGAAATGTTAGCCGTTCAGAAAGCTCTAATGGCCTTCAGGAATCTTCTACAACCAGGACAACTACTGATACGGGCAGACAACACCACAGTTATGTGGTACATAAACAAGCAAGGGGGATCTCATTCCTACCCCCTTTGCAGACTAGCCATGGATCTATGGAACACAGCTCTAGCTTGCAATCTGGACCTTCAAGCTCAGTTTCTACCAGGGAAGCAAAACTTCCTGGCAGACAGTCTGAGCAGAAACCTTTTGGATCCACACGAGTGGATGCTGGACACTTAATATTCAGGATGATAACAGCATTCTGGGGATGTCCTCACATAGACCTCTTTGCATCCCATCTCAATCATCAACTACAGAATTTTTGCACCAGGACTTTCCACGAACAAGCTTGGAAAGTGGATGCACTATCATTCAGTTGGAGAAACCTCTCAGGATATGCCTTTCCGCCTCTTCCTTTTCTTCCACGGGTATTATTAAAGATCAAACAGGACAAGCCCAAGATGATAGTCTTGCTGGCCCCAAATTGGCCTCGACAGTTTTGGTACCCTACTCTGAAAAACCTATGTCTGGAGCCGCCTTGGGTTTTACTACAGACTCCGAACCTTCTGTCCCAACATCAGGGTCAGGTTCTACACTCCCATGTCAGAACTCTCAGCCTGGCGGACTGGTTAATCCAGGGTCTTTGATTCCTTCTCTCCTACCCAAGCAGGTTATGGATGTCATTTTAGAAGCCAGACGTCCTAGCACTAGAAAATATTATGCAGGAAAATGGAAAAGATTTTGTTCTTGGATGCAGGCTCAGGATTCTGATCCTCTTCTTCCTAACATTCCTTTGATTTTACTTTACCTGACAAATCTCTTACATAAGGGTCTCTCTTTCTCTTCCATTAAGATACACGCCTCTGCTATTTCCGCTCATTTTAATACAGACCCTCCAATCTTTTCCCACCCGCTCATGAGACAGTTTCTCAGAGGAGCTAAGAACTTAAGACCTCCTAGATCTCCTCCCATTCCTGCTTGGGATCTCAACTATGTTTTGGAAAAGCTCACCTTACCTCCTTTTGAGCCTGCTGCCTCATCAAGTTTTTATCTTGGAAAACAGCCATCCTGTTAGCTCTGACCTCTGCCAGGAGAGTTTCAGATTTGCAAGCTCTTATGGCTGTGGAACCTTATATTATTTTTCATCAAGACAGGGTGTCTTTGAGGACTAATCCTACATTCATGCCTAAGGTGGTTTCCAAAGTGGCTTTAAATCAAACTATCCACTTGCCAACTTTTTTCCCCACTCCTCAAAATAAAGGGGAAAGGATCTTGCATTCCTTGGATGTACACAGACAACTACGTTTTTACCTGGACAGAATCAAGGACATCAGAAAATCAGATCAATTTTTTTTTTTTTTTTGCTTCAAGTTCCCAAGGTAAAGCCATTTCAAAACAGGCCATTTCTAAATGGATTGCTCATGGAATCAGATTTTGTTATTCACACCATGGAAAGCAAATCCCAGGGAGTATACGGACTCATTCCACCAGAGCTGCTGCCACTTCAGCTGCCTTCCTCAGGGGAGTTCCTACCAAAGACATTTTGGAAGCTGCAACTTGGAGTTCAGTGCATACTTTTCCAAGCACTACAATCTACCTCTCTACTCTAAGTCTAGGGCAGGCTTTGCTTCTGCAGTCTTGCAGGGCCTTTTAGCCGCCCCTTCTACTTTATGACCACCTCCCTTTCATTCTGCTTTGGGATTCTACACTACAGTCATGACTGCAACAGTGAAACACGATGAACATAGTACAGTTGTGTACACTTACCATAAATGTAGATGTTTGAGTGTCTTCACTATTGCAGTCTGGGTTTCCCGCCCTCCTGTCCCCTCTTATTTTTACTTTTGTGTGGTTCCTTTTTTTCACCATTCTTCTGAGGTGTATTTGCAAGGGATATGGGACCTTACTCATTTTGGGACTCCTGACATCTGGGGCAAGAAAAACTGGAGAACATGGCGTCGGCTGTCAGCTTTGTACTCCTGGTGCTCTGATGTCAGGGAACATGGTTGACCCAGACTTTGGGATTCTGGCCGACCGAGGACTGCCTGCCGGCAGGGGAGAACCCTACAGTCATGATTGCAACAGTGAAGACACTCTAACATCTACATTTATGGTAAGTGTACACAACTGTACTTTCTGAAAGTGTTAAGGAAAATTAGGTTGGTTTTATGTTTGATAATATAAGTTAGTGAATGGTCACTTAAGTCATCTGGGAGGGTTCCTACTTTGTAAGTTTGATGAGGACTATTAGTAAGTATCCAGTCCAAGGTACTTTCTTTGTTGTTGGGTCTATTAGTTCTGGTAGGGGAGTTAATAGTTTGTGAGAAGCCATATAGGTTAATATGGGTGGTGGGGTGAATATTACTACAGGACTTCCAGTCGATATTAAAGTCTCCTAGGACTATGTTTTTTCTGTGGGAGATTAATAGAAAGCCAGTTAAGGATATTTTCAAGTGTATTAATGTTATTTCCTGGAGGAAGATATAAACAGATAATATTTATGTCTTTACATGTGTTGACCTAAAATTTAGAGAAGTATTTCAGCACTATTGTCTAAAGGTCGGCTAAAATTTATAGTGCTAACTTGTAGCTCTGCTTTATAGAGGATTTTGCTACCCCTCCTCCTTTTTTGGCTGTGCGTTCTACTCTAATGATATTGTAACCAGGTGGGGTGACTTCATTGTCCTTAACAGTAGGTTTTAGCCAAGTTTCGGATAAACCTAGGATGTCAAATAGGTGGACATCTAGGAGGGCATGAAGTTGAGCAATTTTATTGCTAATGCTGCGTATATTTAGATGTGCTATAGAGAGTAGGTTAGAAGGTTTGGTAGGTGCTAGGGTACTAGTTTTATTTGGGTTGCAATTTGCAATGGTAAGGCTATAGTTTGGGCCAGGGTTAGGATGATTGTCCCCGTCTAGTAAGGAGTGGAGGAGTGTTATGTGTTTAGGGTGAAGAGGCTTACAGTAATAGTCAAATAATGTTCTAGTATTTATGTTGGTATACTTAATGTGTGCTAGTCTATGATATTTGGCTAGTAGGTAGCTGGGTTTGGATATGAAATTTAGGAAGTTTGGAGGATAGGTAATGGTAGTGTTGAAGTTTGTTTGGAGGGGAAGAGAAGGGGTAGAGTATAGTGGTTGTTCATAGGAGGTTAGGATATAGGCAGTGGTTAGAGGAGGTAAGAGTGAGAGCAAGAGTAGTAGTTGTAATTGGTATGGGATGATTGACATCGACATTGTATTGGATTGAGAAGTGGGAGAAGAATGGGAGGTAGGGTTTTGTAAGCAGGTTAGGAGATGTATCAGTAGGTGGGGTATTGTAACAAGGAGGGATGGGAGGTAAGGTAACAGTGGGTGTGTTGTGATAATGGAGGCTGGGAGTGGTAATGATATGATCTGCTTGATTGGAGTAGATATAATGGGGGTGTGGCTTTAGAGGAATAAATGTAGGAGAATTGCGGGCAGGGTAGGGGAGCGGAGTGAGCCTGGCCAGGAATTGAAACTTGCAAAACTGCTCCTTATGAAAAGTGTTTTTTATCTCAGTAATTTGTTGACACTTTTCCAAGTTTCTTTCAGAGAATATGTAAGTACATCAATAAGAACAAAATTTAACTCAGCACATACCAGTCAATGACACACGAGCTGCAGACTCTCAAACTTGGCAGTTTTTTACAGGTGTTCCATTCTAAGTGAATGGAAGTCTAGTCTGACAACAAATGGTAGGGCTATTTGTTCTCACAGTCTGTGCATTATGAGACAGATTTAGCTTTCCAGAGGAATCACAATGTTTGCCCCCATGAGGGCAAATGAGTAAAAAAAATAAAATTAGGAATGAATACTTATTTTTCTGCAGGCACCTTTAGGAGGTGCAGTAAATCAAGGCAAGATAAAAAAATATATGTTTTTTCATTGTTTGCGTGTAGTGGTCCTTGAAGGGTGTTATGCCAAGTTGCCTAATCTGCTTTTTCGTCTTGTGACACTGTTCTGCCTTTTAACAGATCTGTGATGTCTTTGTGCAAGTTGTCTTAGCTTCTTATGACTTCCTGACTACTTATTTTTGTTTCCTAGTTTTCCTCTGTCTAGATTTCAATCCAGGTTTCCCATTAAGTTTTCCATCTGATGTAAATTTTTGAATTACGGCAATCAGGGATTTTTTTTATGATGCATTTTTATTACTCTGCCTAGCCTAGGAGTACACAAAATCTGGCAGTCTATTCTGCCAATTAGCTAAATTGTCTCAGGATAGTAGGCAGTCAACACCAATTGTTCTTTTTTTATTCTGCCTTTTGGACTTCTCGATTTAAGTCTTGTTTAAAGGAGAACTGCATCCACAGGCTCAAAAAACATGTTTATTTCATCATGGTACATTTTAACACCACTCTGGGACTATTTACAGGTTTTTAAATATTTTTATACATAATTTCTGAGTTTGACCACATGAGGTCTGGCATCTTGAAGTAATTCTGATTTGTTTAGTCTGCCTCTAGGTATCCCACAATGCAGTGCTTGTCTGTAAAAAAAAAATTATATCACGCAGGCCTCCCTCTTCCTAAAGCTCCTGTCACTACATTGATTTTACATGCATACACGTTGCTGTCTTTCAGTCAGTCAGTTTTAAATAACATTTCATGCTGTTCTTAAAACACAATGCAAATGCCCATAGCCAGCTTTAGGCACCAGCAAACCCTGCAGTCGCTGGGGGCCCCCAACCACTGCAAGTTATCTTATTTTGATATTTTGTAACATGTCTGTCAAAAGAACAAAAGCTAGTACAGGAATCTTGCATATTTAATAAACCAGGTGGGCAATAACTCTTATTTATAGCTCCTTTCATATTCAAAGATACCGCTGGTTATAGTAACAGTGTTTTATCAAGCAACAGCTTTCAGAATTCCATTATATATTTTACCACTGACATAGTGCCCCTGGCTTAGTTAAAACCTGCTGATGGACATTCTCTCCACTAAAACTAACAATGTATTCAGCTTTAGGTACCCGCAAAATCCATGGCTGCAAGGGGCCCCCCTAATCATCCTTGACTGAGTGGGGGCCCCACAGAAGCTGTGGCTGATGAATGAGGAGGAAAAAATGTATTAATTTCCCGATTAGGCAAGGTAAGCACTAGAGAGGTCATCAGCCCAGCATGACTGATCTCCATGCATACTTTGGAGTTTAAAACAGCTGATGCTTCTAATCTTCAGGGATGGTTTTTTCTTACAGGGAGTTTTATAAATGCTGACAGAAGAGCAGATACTGTAACTCCCAACTTCTTTGCTGAAGAATTCAGCGCAATACCAATAATACCAGAATAAAGACTCAAAAATCAGGAACACGTTTTAAATATTACTCTAATTCAATAGAAAAGTTAATAGAATAACACATTTTGCATCAATATCCATTTTTTTTACTCAACAAATATAAAACTCAGATATATGGATTTATTGGTTGTCTGTAGTCCTGAATGATTCACAAGCAAATCAAACGTTTTATGAAGGGCAGAGCAAAATTATGAGCAAAATCAGGGAAGGTCTGTGAAATCAGCAACAGTAACAGGTTTGCATTACTCCTCACTGAGGTAAATAAAATTGACTTACACCTGCCACAGTTTAGCTGCTAAATAGCAATCACTGATCTGGTGTGCCAGCACCACTGGTACAAAACTAGTATTGCTACTGCTTATACGTGTGTGTGTGTGTGTGTGTGTGTGTGTGTGTGTGTGTGTGTGTGTATTGTGTGCGTGTAAAAAGTATCAGTTATTTTTATCTGTGTCCACACACCCAGTAATGCCAGGACACATACATTATTCTTCCGGGTATCAATAAAAAATGTTACTAACAAGTAATTATATTTCAAAAGTGAGGCATAAAGTATGTTACTGAACATTTAGACACTTAGATATTCTAAGAATCTGGGGGCCCCCACTCCCCAGATTATATAAATGGATACAGGGGGGGCTCACTTAATCATCCTTGACTTTGTAGAAGCCCCACCAAAGGCTTTTGTTGGTTGGGGAAAGTGAGGAGAATTAATTTTCTGATTACGCTCTTTAACCTGAACAGGCTGTGATATTACCCTGTTAGGATAAAGCTGATAATGGCCTCTCCCTTCAACTATAGCCATGCTAATAATACCAGCCCTGCTTGGAAATGTTTGTACGGGAAGCTACTGTAGGTTATGTGTGTGTAGGGGGGTTGTGTGGTTATTACTACTTTAATTTTCATCACAGTCAAACTTAGAGGTGTATACACGAGGTCATTATAGCTTGTGTTTATGCTCAGGACAGTGTGGTCATTATTTTGTTTTACTTTTCTCACTGTCCTCAGAGGTGTACAAAGAAGGTTACTGTGGCTTGTGTAGGAGTAGGGCACTGTCTAGGACCAACACAGTAGAATACATTATCGCAGTCATTGCTTCACTTTCCTCACAATCACACTTCAGGATTGCATACATGTAGCTGCTTTTGACAGCTTGGGTTGAGGATGAGGAGGCATGCTATGTATGTGTATGTTTGCAGTCACTTAAAATACACGAGTCTGAACCTCTGCTGTCATCCCAGCCAAATACCAGAGCAATGCTTAGGCAGTCTTTTTTTTTTTTTGGGGGGGGGGGGGGGTAGGGAGTCAGGCATTTCCCAGATATGACTTGTGTGTCCAGACAACTAGGTTGTAAGTTTATTGTTGCTACAATTTTGTCATCTTTGAACATTTAGTCTTGGGTACAACATATGTCTTTCTTGAAAGAAAAAAAAAAAAAAAGACTGAAATTCTTTTATTACTCATGTTTTTTTATTTACGCCACCACTGGATTAAAAGGCAGGGAAAATGCTGCAAAATACATGCCAGAACATCTATAACCAGATGGCTTCTTTGGCCCTGGCTTATTTGAATTATTTCCTAAATGGTTATTATTGTGCTGTCTTGGTCAGAAAAGGTGTGTTGACAGGATGGAAGGAAAACTAAAGCTGTAAAGCAACACAATTTCTTTCCTCAATCATAATTTCTGTTCAAGTCGCCATTGATTAAAAATAATGTGTAGTTCAGAGCATATAGGGAGTTATGGCTTCCTGAAAAAAGCTGAAGAGTAAGGCAAAATGAGAGAAAAGGAAGAAAAAAAAGTAGTGTGCATAGTATGGGAAGCACAAGATGGAGGAAAAACAGAGCAAGACTGGAGGGTGGGAATGTATGGGAGGGTGCTGAAACAGTAGGTCTAGGGTGCCATTTCACCCAAGTCCAGACCTTTACATAAAGCTGCTGCAATGTATCATTGTTGCAACTAAATGTCAGTAACTGTAAATGTCACTTTGTGAGATGGTCCAACATAGTGTGCTACACAGGCCTGTCGTAATGTAAGAGTATTGTAGCTACAGGTCAGTCTGTGTGTACTACTCCTAAAAGTTTGCAGTAGGAACTAAATGTTGCTGGTGTCAGTGACAACATGATACATAGACTTGAAGTGCCCAGGGGGCCCCCAACTTGACATCTGCTGGGGGGGCCCAAAATGCTAACACCGGCCCTGCAAATGCCACAGAACAGATTTTCCACGCGCATTTTACTGCTGCTGCTTTTTAGAATGGCTAAATTGCATTCTTTTGTGAAGTCTGAATAGTACTACTTGACTCCTCTCCCATTCCCCTTCACACCTTACTTCCCTAGCTGTCAAAGTGCTAAGGGTAATTTGAGCTGCTACCTGCTGTAATTGACAGCTCACAGCAGGAGACTTACTTTCTGTACTATACTGTAGGGGAAGGACCAGGGAGCTATGACATCACAACATGGGGTGGGTTTTTAGGACAGTAGTGATGTCAGTTTGGAGAGGGAAATGGCCAGAAAACTGCCTGTATTCAGTGGCCTTGATGACATCCGTTAATTGGAGACTGCAGCAAGCTTTTCCAGGGCAGGACTAAAGTTTTTGGAAGTGAAACCACCACACTACAGTAAGGTACTGTTCTAGTGGAGAGAAACAGTCAATTTAAAGTGTTTTGAATGCTGTATTATTGTTTATTTATAACGGACAGTAAATAGGAAGAAAAAAGTGAAGTTGAGCATTATAGTCAGGCTGTACCAGTTGAATTGTTTGTTTTTAACATTTCCCAGCTTTTCTCTTATACTGAAATTATTAATATCTAGCCATAGTTTCTCAAAAGTTGCAGTTTATATAACAGTTGTTTATCAACTCTTATTTTCTAAAGTCTTTGCGCTAATTAAAATCTGTTTAGTTTGCAAACACCAGCTCTGTGCTGTATGTACATATAGTAAATTCTACTCCATTTAAGTAGATTGTAGCAAAGGCCTAGTATAGCTCTGTGCTACATTTAACTGACTGCAGGCGCTCTTTGTTAAACTGTGTGTAGCACATTTGCTGTAGTAGCTCCTTGATGCAGTTCTTAACCAGCAAACATTGGATGATTAACTCATTTAAGCATCTGCAAGCTTAAATTGCGGATACCGCTTGCTTGAAGCAATCAACATAATTTTCTACTTTGGTGGTTGTATACCCACAGTTTGCCCCAGGGCAGCCACACCTTTGCCTATGCCTTGCTATAGCTCTGCTCCTGCTTCTAGCTTTGAACAACCAGCCCAACTTAATAACATGTACCTCAGGCTGAAATTGATGCTTAGAGAATACTAAGAATTTCCTTACCAGACACACTGGGAAATGAAAGTTTATTTCTGAAAATAATTTGCATAGTATAGACTTATTACAGAAGTCATTACAGCTGTAATTGGCTGTCTTCAAGCCTGAAGGTTTAGCCAAAGTTAAACATGCATAATCGGATCTGGCTAATACTTAATATTGCATCGCATATTGGTGTCTGGCCAGTACTTAGCATTTGTTTTGTTGCTGAAGTATAGCCAGGCTATCCACTATTGCTGTGCTGATGTCAATAAAAAGACCAGAGCAGGGGATTTGACTTTATTGGCCTGAATGTGGCCATAAAAAAAGAAAAAAAAAGAAAAAAATCACGGGCATTTTTGACGCCATGTAGCTGAAACATAATGGGTCATTTGCTTATATCCCATGGGCCTCCACTGCAGGAGGTTTGAGGTATCACACAGTGCAAACTCTAGCTTGTCTGGGTTTTTCTTGCAGTTTTCACTGAATGGTTTGTCTGTGTGACCTTTTACCCTTTGGTTTGGCTGTTAACTGGGATATTTTGCCAGCACAGTAATATTTCTGGGCATCAAGTGGGTTTAAAGTCCTTGTGTGTCTGAAGTATAGCCAAACTATTCACTTATGCCATATTTATGAGGTAAGTAAAAAGGCTGAAACAAGGGATTATTTGCACATATCTCATTGGCCTTCATTCCAGGAGGATTAAGGTAGTTCCCTAGTTAACCATCCCTGTGTCTTCAGAATTTTGTAAAAACTGCATGAAACTGATTCTGAACCCTAGACAGGGTATCGAAATATTTTTTAAGACACTGCCCCCCCCCCCAAAAAAGGGTACTGCTAGAATTTTGTAGTATATCTGCAGCATATTGCATCTCTAGGCCGTTCTTGCTGTGTCAGTTATACATTTGGTTACCTTTCTCATGCTGTCTTTAACTTCTTGACTTCACCTACATATGTAGCCATCACAATGTGTTCTTTTTTGCATCCAGAACCTGATCCTAATGTAGTCTGTAATCAGCTCGATGAGATGTTAAATGCCAGAGTTGGTGGTAGCTTTGGGTGAATGCAAAAGGTTCCATGGCACTTAATGAAAAGAGTAAAAATCCTTTATTTGCACATATAAATGTTATCTTGCATGTACTATTCTTGTATATAGTTACAAATTCTTTTGCAGTTCTATACACCAGTTTGACCCCCACTCCTTTTGCCATATCCACAATTAAATTTTTCTTAAAATAACTGCCAGTTCCAACTGTTGTAAGCCTCACTAGATCTTCCATGCCATATGATCCATAATTATGAAGAAAATTCTGAAACCAGTAACAAGAGAATGGGACAGCTATATTCAATACACCCACTCATTTTATGTGTGTTCTATCAGGTTATTATGACCTATCATTAAGTGTTTTAGCCACAGTGGATGTTTTTAATTTTGCACAAATATCCCACAAAAGGATGGCATTGCTGCCTGTCTCCACCTCTTCCAAGATGGCACAGATCATCATAACAGTTGTAGCAGTGTCAGTGGCTCAGCAGGCAGCACATACCCTTTAGTGCTAAAAGGTCAGAAAGCTAGGGGTTCTATTTTCCTAAAGTTTTACAAAATTCTTTTCATGTCAGGGCTGGCAGGCTATGGAATATGCTGCTAATACGTCTGAGGAGAGAAAAATCTGTTCTCATTTTAAAAATAACCTTGATAAATGGGTTGGGAAAAGGGTATATGATTGTCAGCTATAATGGCAGACTCTCCAAAGGCCTTTCGAGGTTGTAAGTTTCTGTAAGTGACATTTAACCAGGTGCTTGGATTAAATTGACAGTACTAGCACTGCACTGCAACACAAGAAGGTGTTCTACTACTGTGTGCACCATCCTTAGGATGAGCCATTAAACCCAAAGGTTGTCCTACTAGTAACTGTTGCGTTATTCTTTCCCTGCCAGCTACATCTCCCTTTTCTTTATTTCTTTTCCTCTCATTGGTGCTAACAGTTTGCCTTCTCTGCACTTGGAAGCACATTCAAAATCACAAGCATCTTACTTTCCAAGAGGGAACTTGTTTACCCTATTCAATCTAAGCCCATCCTAGCTGACCTTTTTTCCTTCCTTTGTCTTCCTCAGGCCCGTGCTGGATTGGAAATAGTCTGAGGATCTTGTACGCATGTGCTCTTTTTATACCAAGATGCCTACAAACTGAGGTCATCTCCAGGATGTACATCATACGAAGGTAAAGGTTTGGTACCCAGGCCAGACATCAGCGAGCTGTAACCCATTTGTTAAGAATACTGCAGCAATGATCAGTAGGACATCTTCTGTTATGGTACGATCTTACACAACTGTACTGTCTTACACGTGCCTGTCGACAGACACTGATTTGTGGGATGAACTTGCTTCACAGTTTTTTCATGAGCATCTGTTTGTGGTAGGATTGCATCTTTTCTACAAGTCTTAATTGACTTTTGCCCCTGTTAATACATTTTGCTGTAGAACCCCAGTGATTTTCATTGTTTATCAGTCTGCTCCTTCCAGTTTCTCTGGTATTGCATAAATCTCAGGATTTCTCTCTGTGCTCCATCTTCTATTCTTTTTTTTTTCTTTTCCCCTGAAACTTTTCTTCTTGAGAAGACTGATGTTCAGCCAGTCTTTCCTTAATTTCAGTCTCTGATTTATACACTTTTTCACCTCATCTGAAGAGCTGCTTAAAGCGGTTTCCCCCCAGCCATTTGACTTTATACATTCCTACAATGTCTCAAACTCTCATTTACTATACTGACAAGTATATTTGATTTATTTTTTCCTGTAAAATACTGGAAGCCATCTCCTATACTAAAGCTGATTCTCAAAATGCTTTTTTCTCCTTTTCCGGTTGATTTTTTTGTACTTCCTTCAAATTTCTTCTTTGCAGGCATCCAGGAAGTACTAACCAGTAACTGAATTTGTATTTCAATTGATAACTTTTACTGATTTAAAAAAAATGTTTTTTCACTTGGTGAGAGCTCTAATTGACCTAATGCTCAGTGTCCAGCCATCTTCAAAGTCCATTGTGCAGGTCACTGATCTAGGCACCCGTGGCCACTGTGTACGTAAGAGGTGCTGAGTGGGCTGCATTGTCTGCATGGGGAAGTAAGAGCAACTGCTGCATGGACTGACACCCTGGAATGCATGCAGGATGACATTACATATAGGAACATAGAATAAACACGCCTTCTGAGGTCTGTGTTATCCATTTTGGCATTCACTGGTACATACATTAAGATACTAGTAAAAATGCATGTGTTAGGAGACAAATGTTCAGTGCACGGTTACAAGCCAGGCCTATGTTGATGGCACATATTATTCCAGAGATGGTCTCACTCTCTTGTCTATGAAAATGTGGCCACTCCCATGGTCAGGACTGACACTGTTCTTTCTTTATTATGAGACATCTCACTAGGTCAGCCATACTGCAGTTGCACTCCATCCCTTTCCTCTGTTTGCCTACTGAGTGTAGTTATCTTAATCGTGACCATTCACAGAGTTGTGGACTCTTACCTTGTACTGCTTCTCTGAGTGTGAGAGCACAACAGGATTCCTGTCCGGTCCTGATACTTTAGGCTACATGGTATACCTGGCCAGCATACTCGCCATGTAAGCTGAACTCTGACACTAGAAGCTGACTCCTGCCCCCCCCCCACAACCTCCTAGCCATATGCGTGGCTACTTCATCCACCTACCTTACCCTTACACCTGTTGTAGAATTGCTGTCGCCTATCAATGTACCCCACACTATTTGTGCAGGTCATAGCTGCACCTTTCCATCCCTCTTCCTTTTTTAATTTCTCCAGGTCTTTTGGGTTTCTAATACCATGATGAGAATGGACCCCATTCCTAAAATTAAAGTATGATTAAAATTCATGAAAAAGTACTGTTTTAGTCTTTGATGTTAGCCAGAAGTTTTCTTCACAGCACCTGCAAGGTGTCCAGTAATGATTCCTTCTGCAGTTCATATAAAGTTACATGTATTGGTAACATATTCAAGTACGGTTGTAAGTTCTTTTTTATAAGACCTGTTGCTCCTACTACTGTTGGAACTGTCTGGTATCCTTCTTCCACATTGCCCTCGTTTCTGCCTGCAAATCCTGGCATTTTATGACTTTGTGTCTCTCTGTACATAAGAGACTGTAGTTATTGGGTATAACTAGTTCAATGGTCAGTGCTACTTTTTCTTCTTTTCATGGACTGCTATGTCTGGTTTTCTCACATCTGTCTTTTGAACTGTTGTTAATGGGTGATCCCATGTGATATGAACTTCATCATTTTCTGTAATGCTTTGTGGCTCATGATTCCAGTGTTTTTCAGCTACTTCAATATTATAATGCTGACGCAATCCCTAGTGCCACAATATTGACACATTATTGTATCTTTCAATACACCATTAGTATATCATAACCGCAACAAGATGTGCAACTGTTTCCAGTTCTGTTTTACAAAACCTACATTTGTTTATTTCTCCAACATATTCAATGGGCTTTGTAAACCCATGCGTATGCAGTCCACTATCTTGGGCAGCCAGTATTAACCTTTCATCTTTTGGTGCAAGTTCACCTCTCCTTAAGCATTCCTGTGGTTGATCCTGATCAACATGAGGTTGTTGCAAGAGTTTTCTATACTAGCAACTATATTTATGCATTTTCCACATTTCTTGCCTTCTCATCTTGATCCTTCACCTTATATATATATATATATATATATATATATATATATATATATATATATATATATATATATATATACATTTTTTTTTGTACATTCAGTTGCTACTTGATTTTTATCTTGATGCCGATATGCTTCTGCTAAACTAAGCAGGGACTTCATCTTAGACTTATTCTCCTCATGTTTTGAAAATTTTCACTAAGTTTGGGTCTTGTGAGGTCAGCAGATATGTATGCAGTCCCACGGTTGCAGATCTGTACATGTAATCAATTTGAAAGAGGCCCATACCTCCTTCAGAGCAGGGAATGCATAGTCTTAGTAAGCAATGATTTTTAGAAAATCATTAGATGAGCATGAAGCATGCTTCTTGTTTTCCTGTCCAACCTATCTAATACCTTTTGGGGCCAGTCAGTTACTCCAAGGTAGGACTGGAAGAGAAAATTGGTTTATTGCTTGGACTTTGTTCCTAGATGTCAGTGCTGTTTTCAGTATTAATTTTAATCTTCTAAAATATTCCTTACTAAGTTTTATTTGTATTTGTTAATGTTTTATTGTTGATCCTTCCTCTTCGCTGTTTGGGTGTGATGATGTCTGAACAGTGTGTCAGACAGTGCAGTAATGCGTAGAGTGGGTGTGTTATTACTTGCATATATTTCATGCTTTGTTGCCCATGTAATGGCCAATTGTTTTGGTCTGGATACCAATTGTTTGCCTATGCTGTGTTGTATTACACCTGCTCCTCAATGTCTTATGGGGGTACCTCTGCAGCCAGTTCATTTTGCTAACCTAAGTCCTCTTACAGTGCTGACATAAGTCTGCCAGTAATATGATGTCCACATACTTGCTTTTGTTGCATGTTGTGTAACTTGGTGCAGAGAAGAAGCATCTTTTACTGCAGTTTTCCTGTGCATTCCGCATTGCAGCACCAGATGTTCTTCCATTCACATTTTGCAGTATTCCTTACATCTGGGATTCCTTGTCCAGGCCAGCCTGATGTCTGGCCAGTAATACAAAAGGCTTAAGTTGCTTTAAGTTATGTTGTGTATCACAAGTATGCTCCTTGTGTATCATAGGGCATAATATTTAATATTACCAGAGGTGAGTGAGAACCCAGAGATTCACTTGGCTTTGTTGTCAGATTCCTCTGCTGTAACCGGGTTGGAGGCCAGTGAGGACCCGTCTTTCAGCACATTTTATGTATTTATTATTTAGTTTACATTTGTTAACTAGGGAAGTCCACTGGTAACGGGTCCTTTTTCACTGGAAGCCCTGGGAGAAAAGCTCTGCAAATAAGGTACAAGTACAATAATATAAAGTAGATATAAATAGAAATCCAATTTACATTTACAATAGTATTACAACAATGACATAGAGTGACTACTACAGTGATGCCATGCACTAGATACAGATATGGCAACCAATTGCAGTTTGAGCATAGTATGATCTGGTAACAATGTGTACCACAGCGATGGAGAAGGTGTGAGAGAGAAGCCAGTTGATAAAAGGTACTGGTTAAGGGATATATAGGAAGAAACAGTTGAGGTTATAGTGTATACAGAAAGTAGGTGCCCTTACAGTTTAAATTTTGGATATTAGTACAGTATATACAGTTTTGCAGAATATTTAGTATTGCAGAGTGAGCTGAATCCTAGTTTGAGGAGGATGGGGTTAGTTTAGTTGATGCAGCGGCTTAGTTAGTTTTACAAATCCAGTGAGGCTTTGCAGATGTCTGTTTTAGATGCTCAAGGGAAACTACAGTGGATTATTTCCAAGAGGCCTAGGGGTGTTCCTCAGATTTTAGTTAGGGAAGAAGACCCTACTACTGTTACTGAATATCGTCCTGGGTTAAAGCCTTTTAAGTTTTACAGGGCAGATGTCACATTAAAGAAGAGGCTAAAAGCAAAACATGTTTCTCCTACTCCTAGGGATTCACAGAGTGAGTGTCAGTACTACACTCAGAGTTTGTTTAATGCTGTGATGGCATTGAAGCCTCTTTAGGAGGTTTCTTTTCCAGCTTCCTATAGGTCTTCTACTCCACTTAAAAGACCAAGGGAACAGGGTTCTTCTGATGAGGAGTTGGATTCTGATGAGGCATCACCTTGCTTACTCTTCCAAAATTCCTTTTCCTTTGGAGTATGGGTAAGAGGAAGAGAAATCAACCAGTCCTGCTACTCCCTTTGAAGAAATTTCTTTTGGGGACACAGTCTTCAGGATGATGGAGTTTAAATAGGATTGTGCCCAGGTTTCTGAGATCCATAAGAGGTATTACGATTTGTTGCAGATAGAGTCCCCTAAATCTTCTGCTGTTCCTCCTGATCTGATGTTGTCAGTCTTCAAATAATCCTTGACAGTGGGTTCAGTTCCGAACCTTGGAACCGACTCTGCCATGATTCCAGCTTGTGCATTCCAAAAGGTCTCGAGTTAAGCTTTGCCCATAATGATCATCAGTAATTTACTGCATGTCTTGTTTGCCGCTTCTTAGCGCAAGACGCATTCTCTCCTCTAGCTCTCGAGCGACAGCAATAACTTTGAAAAACTGTAAGTTTAACTTTTTGTTTGTTAAAAAGACACTATCATGCTATTTCTTCTACCACTCCTCTTGTTGATAGTTATTGGTATGTATGTGATCTCTTTCCATTAATCTGCCAATTTTGGTCATCTTTCACGTACCATTGTTGGTATTTTCCCCCTTACCTTACAGTTTTCCTTAAGTACTATTCTTTGTACTCCCTTTCAAACCCGTTAAAGGAACTTCAGGTTTTAAAAGGTGCCAGAAATGCGAATGAAAGATACCTAATTCTGACAGACAACACTCTGTGTCTGTTTAAGAGCAGTTCATTTACAGGAATACTATGCAACATGCCACAGTTTTAGCCACAGGGCTTTAATTGATAGAAGAAATAAACTGATTATGAAAAGTCTTCACAAATCAGACTACGATGAGACATTATCTGCTTCCAAAACAGAGACAAGTTCACCTGCTTCTTCTACTTCATCGTCGTTATTATCTAGTAAATTGAAGAAAAGAAGTCGGCCAGTTCCAGCATACTGTTTGGAATTGCCTACTAAATTGGCTAAGACCCCCATAATTCCTAGAGTCCCCTTGGAACCAATGAGCCAATTAATTGAATCCTTGGTACCTTTGGTACCCATTTCAGAGCCAACTACTCTGGCGCTGATACCTTCGATGCCTGTTCTTGCCTCGACCACTTCGGCTCTGATGTCAGTAACAGACTCACCAAAGGAATTTTCATTCAAAACTGTACCACTCACTAGATATCCACCTTCAGTGGATCCCTTTGTAGACCACCCTCCCAGTCCTTTCTTGGAGAGATGTCCACCCAGATATCCTTCAGTCTCTCCAGTCTGATCCACCTAGAATCTTAACTGAATCCAGTTATGAGACTGGTGGATCAGCTCCTTGTGGCGAGGAGATTGGCTCCCTTCCGTGGTTCCTAGCCATCTTAGCTCTGGAACCTTGTCTTCTTCCACTCCAGCCTTTGTTCCTCTTCTGATTCCACTGGAGCTTTCTGTGCTCCTGGTACTGACCCTTCCGGCCTCAACTGCTTCGCTGCTGGTCAGAGCTCCTTGTCTGGCACCAATGGCAACCCTGAGTTCTTTGGGTTTATCAGATCCAGAGATCTGCCGAGGTCGAGGCTTAGTTGCCAGTTCTGAGGGGCAGGGTTCGACTTTGAACCTTTCGGACCCCACCATGTCTCTCGGTGCTTTGGCATATGTAAACTCGACTCTGGCTTCGGTGTCGGAGGTGGTCTCTGTATAGGGTGGGACCATGGTTCCGAAGGAGTCTTTCGGTTTTGGGCTCCCATTCCTCTAAGGGAGGCCTGCCTTCCAGGCCATGGAGAGGGCCTTGTCCATTGTGTGCAAACAGTTTATGCCCCTATTTCAGACCAAATGTTTAGCCTTTCCCCTCGACCAGAGTTTGCATTAGTCTCTTCTCTAGGGCAGAGGGAATAAAAGACTCAGGATCAAACCACAGTGGTTATGTCATCTTCCGATACCTCTTTGGAACGCCTTCGAAGAGGAAGTGCATGGATTCCCCAGAACTGTCCTACACTGATGATACTGATTTTGATGAAGGGGAAGGTTCCACAAGGTCACCCATGGGAGACATCTCCTTTGGAGACATCCTGGAACTCCTAAAACAGAGGGGTGGCTAGACTTCCCTCTAACCTTCTTCTGGGGAATCTGTATACCCAGAGGCCTTTTTTGCCTGTCTACCTCTTGGATCTTTCCACCTGCTGACGATCTCATTAAATTAAACACTTAGCGGGCATAGAAAATACCATATTCCTTCGAGCCAGTCCCGAAGAGATTAGAATCCTGTCTGCTCCCTAGGATCAACAACATTGAGCAAAGGGAATATCAGTAGATGCCATGGTGGTAGTGGCAGCCACTAAGAAGGAACTTGCTGACGGAAGTCCAACTATCCCTCCTCCTACTAAGGAATCCAGGATGATAGATTCGGGAAGCATGTATACACTTCATCAAATTTGCCTTAAGGTCTTTGAATTACATGGCACACTTACAAGACTGCAGTGGGATCTGATAAAGAACTATCAGACACACTCAAAGGAGCGGTAGCTGAAGAGGTCCGAAACAAAGAACTTCTCAGCCGGCAAACCCAGAATCCATCTCCAACTGATCCATGAGGCTAATTTCACATGCTGTCGAAGGGATGACGAGGGCAGGCATAGCTATCAGATGCCATGCCTAGATGTGCTTATGTGAATTTGTGGAGCCTTTCAAGTCTTCTTTCGTTGGTGCTCTGTTTGATGGAACATCCCTGTTTAGTCCCAAAGTTAAGGAAACCCTAGCCATATGCGAGAAAGATGGAAAGACTCTTTCTGCCATGGCCATATGCTTCTCCACTTCTCAATGGCCTTATTCTAGGAACAGGAGAAGTATGGAGCTATAGTTCAAGAAATCTCAAGGGCCTTTCCAGGACTGTCACTCATGAGGCAATGACTTCCCGGGGACAGAGGCGGAAGTAATAATGGAAGACACCATTCATGAGGCAGAGGTAGTCCTGCAGAACCAGGGTTCCAGGGATTCCTTTCCTGGTAATTCCTACCAGCAGTCCTTAAAGGAGGCCTGATTGCTGTCCTCTGGAGGCGGTCAGGGGATGATTATTCCTGCACCAAATTGCCTGACTTCAAATAACATCAGACAATTGGGTGCAACAGGTCATAACCAGAGGTTGCAATATCCCCTTTTCAAAAGAGCCCAAGAAGTTGAAGAAAATCCCAGGCTCCCTAGGATCCTTAGGCCCCCCAGTCATGGGGATGCAGTAGTCTTAGAAATTCAAAAACTGCTCATCAGAAGAGTCATCCAGACATTCTCACCAGATCAGATAGGATCCGGATACTAACAATTCTTTTTAGTGCCAAAAAGTCAGGGGACTGGAGACCAATTCTAGATCTCAGCCAGTTGAACAAATCAGTGCAGCAAACCAAATTCCAGATGGTCATTGCTCAGTCTATCCTTCCCTTTTTAGGGAAAGATGATTGGATGTAGATCAGTAGATCTTCAGGATGCTTATTATCACATAAAGATGGGCGAGCGCTCTAGAAGATTTCTGAGCTTCCAGCCTGGAGTCTATCATTACCAATTCAGAACCCTGCCCTTTAGCCTCACCACAGCCCGCAGGGTGTTCACAAAATGCATGGCAGTGGTAGCAGCTCACTTCAGACTGCAAAGATTCTGTGTGTTTCAAATACCTAAATGACTGGCTCCTCACTGCTCCTAAGGCATCCAATACTACAGGCAAGAGACTTTCATACAAATTTGTTCCTCACTCGGAATTACCATAAACTATGAAAAGTCAAACCTACAGGCAACTCAACAGTTGGAATTCAAATGAGTGATACTAAACACATGCACATGCATTGCCATTGGACAGACTTCAAAGAATAAGATCTCAAGTCAGTCAGGTTATCTGCAGCAAAAAAAGCCCCTGCGAGGCTGCTACGACAAGCATTGGGTTCAATGGCAGCATGCATCACATTGGTCCCACTGGCAAGATATCGCATGCGGATTCTTCAGTGGCTTCTGGCTTCCCAGTGATGCTTACTAAATCAACCAGTGTCCTACCTAGTAATGATCACCAGTACATGCAAGAGAGATCTTATTTGATGGCTTCATTCTGATGAGATTTTGGCAGGCTGATTCTTTATCCTTTCCAAACCTCAGGCCATAGTAACCACGGATGCATCCCAGATTGGGGGGGCATTATCTGTGAAAGACCGTTCAAGGCACTTGGTCCTATTTCGAGGCCAATTTGCATATTAATGTTCTAGAGATGAGGGAGGTGCTGTTAGCATTGCAAGCATTTCAGGAAACCCTCCCCTTGGGAACAACTACAATTCAGACAGACAACATGTCAGTAGTCTGGTACATCAACAAGCAGGGGGGAACCAGATCCTAGCGCCTCTGTCAAGAAGCTCTCCGAGTTTAGCAGTGGGCGATTTCTTCCGCATTCTGATAGCAGTGCACATACCAGGGAGCTCCAACGTGATTGCAGACAGACTGAGCAGATGTAGTCTAACACCTCATGAGTAGTCTCA
This sequence comes from Protopterus annectens, assembly GCF_019279795.1. Lineage (NCBI taxonomy): Eukaryota > Metazoa > Chordata > Ceratodontiformes > Protopteridae > Protopterus > Protopterus annectens. The sequence continues at coordinate 979,838,229 of NC_056728.1, read as the reverse complement.
ATCCATTCTTAGCCAGAAAAAGTATTTCGCCACTGGGGCCTGTTTGCATCAACCCTGAACAACAAGTACAGTAGCTACTTTGCTCTGATCCCCCTTCCGGGGAAGTCACCGAGAGATGCTCTTCTACATGATTGGCTCACCGGTCTACTGTATGCATTTCATCTGATTCCCATAATATCCCAGTTTATGAAGAAAGCCATCCAATCGAAGAGCAGGATAATTCTCATTGCCCCATTCTGGCCTTGACAGATATGGTTCCCCTTCCTTTGGCCTCATCTAGTTTCCAACCCTTGGACTCTGGATCCAGACCTATTGTCCCACCCGGATGGACTAGTTAATCCGAATATTTAGAACCTCAAGCTCACTGCATGGCTTCTCCAGTTCCCATGATTGCCAGGCATTACCTTGTCATTTCCCCAGTTCAAAGAATAGTTCTAGCTTGCCACAAACTGACTAGGAAACTGTACCTTCGAAAATGGCGAAAGTTTTCTAAGTGGGCATCAAACACTAACCTTGATCCATATTTAATTCCAATCAATAACATTTTGGAATTCTTGATATTGCTCTTTGAAGCAGATGCCGCAGCATTGACCATTCATGTGTATTTAGACGCCATCTCTAATTTTCATTATGCTGTAAGCAGCACATCACTAATGTCACACAAACTTTGTAAAGCTTTTCTGAAAGGGTCCTTGATGCTCAAACCTCCATATAAAGACCTTCTGCACCTCGGGGACTTTAGTCTGGTACTTCAGTTTCTTGTTTACCCTCCCTTTGAACCCTCGACAAATTGTGATTTGAAGATGTTCTTAGTGTTTCACTGTTGCGGTCATCACACTTGGGTTATCTGCCTGCAGGTAGCCCTCAGTCGGCCCGAATACCAGTCTCTTGGGATTTCTGCATCGGATGCTGTCGCCTCTTCCATGACGTCAGGTTGTCAGGGGTATAAAACATGCAGCCGACGCCATTACATCAGCTTTTCTTGCCGTGAGGGAGCCCGAAGCAGAAGCAGTTCTCAAGTGCCGGTCGGCCGCTTCCTGAAATTTTCGTTTTTCGAATTTCAAACCTGAAGTCTTCTAAAGCTAAGTACCCCATTGGGGATCCTTTTTTTCTTGCTCTAACCGATGTCAAAAAATCAATTGTCTTGCCTGTGGAAAGCAAATACCTCACAGAGATTTTCATTCTTACTGTGTCACCTGTTTAGGCCCAGACCACGACGTTCCTCGCTGTCTGTTTTATGCCTTGTTTAACGCCCAAACTATTCTTCGTCGGGCTATCTTTGTCGCTAAATTCTTTCATGCTCGTTCTCCGTATTCCGAAATGGCTTTGATAAGCCATCTGACTACTGATCTTCCAAAAAAAATGTAAGGATAAAGACAGAGACAGACTGCATAGGTCCAAAACTGCCGACGATGCTTCCGTTAAGCTAGTCGCTAGTCCGCCGGTACTCAGTGAGGCGCTTTTGCAGCCCCTGATACCCACGTCTGTAGATTCGCAGGCCTCTGCTGAGACTCATTCGGAGTCCAGTATGCCGCAAGATGCTTCTTCGACTATGGAACCTGTGGATGTCTCTACCTTGGATGGGTCCGGAGCCGCTGTGCAGGCACTGGCTTCTGAGGATGTACTCCGACCTTCCGATGTTCGTTTTAAACCAACAGCTTCGTTTTTGAATAAAACTACCAAGTTTCTCAGGCCCAGAGTTCGCACTACGCCTAGAAAACAGACCAAAGCACATGCTCAAGATCCCATGCCACAGAAACAAATGCTTAGAATGGCTGAAGATCTTATAACTTTAATTAGGAGAAGCCAGCCTTCCCCCTCTAAAAGGCAAATAATTGATTTTCCTTCTGATTCTACAGACCACGAGTCTGATGACTCTGATCCCTCTGATTACCAGGACATACCCTTATCTACCTATATGGATTCATATGCAGAGGATTCCATACCCCTCTGCCTCCCCTCTAGAGGATTTTTCTTTTGGTGAAACCTTGCATACCTTAAGAGAGAATTTCCCCTGGGAATTCCAGGACTACCCTCAGTCCAAAAAGAGAGACTCGGAGAATTTTTAGACTTGCCTCAGCACAGGTCTCTAGCTATACCTCCTGTCCTGGATATTGTAGATGATGTCTTCATGGAATCCAGTTTTACTCCTGATACTTTACCACCAGCTCGTAGAAAACCTGACAGGTACTACAGAGTACCTGACTCTCAGAAATTTCTCTCTAAGAATCCCACTGCGGATCCAGAGACCATTTCCCAGGGACCTAAAGGCATTAAGGCTACTACAACCAAAAACCCTACCCCTTTGGACAGGGATTCTAGGGCTTTAGACTGGAGTAAGAAGGTATATACCTCTGCAACTCTTGCCATAAGGGCTTTGAATTGCATGTTGAAGTACCAGCAGCATGTTATGGAACTAATTGAACAAAAACTTTTGTTGCTTCCAGATTGTACAGAAAATAAAGATTTGCAAGAGTTAATGCATTCTGCAAACCAAGTTAGTAAACATACTTTGCAGTGTGTTTTTTTCTGCATTAGAAGCATCTTGCAGGGCTGCTGTCACTGGGTCTGTACTGAGAAGGCATGTTTGGCTGAAGGAACAAATCTTGCCAGACCATGTCAAAGCAAAATTGCTAGATGCTTCATTAAACCAGGAATGTTTGTTTGGCACAAAAGCAGAAGTTGTTCTTAAAAAGATGGAGGAGAAAGCTAAATCTATGCAAACTGTTAAAGATTTCTTACAGGTGCAGCCACCCAGATTCATTAGGCATTGACCTTCTAAACACTGGTCCTTTCCAGCCCCTCCCAGGCCTTCTCAGTCCAAACCCAGAGGCCACAGACCACCAAGACTACAGTCTCAGGGTATGCAGAGAACTAAACAATGGAGTGCTCCCACCTCAAAAACAGGGGGTGGTAAACCACCCCCTTATGGAAAAAGTTCACCATGACTTGTCTGTCATCCTTCCCAGCCATGCCCAAGTACTTGCACCCCTAGGAGGAAAACTCACCCTGCATACAAAAAAATGGATGTCCATTACCCAGGACCGATGGGTCTTAAAGATTGTATCCCAGGGATGCAGATTCTACTTCCACTCACTGCCAACCCCAAGCGGGTTGCCAGACCTTTCTCCAAACCAGAGGGCAGAGGCTCAAAAGCAAGTACTTTCTCTTCCAAGTATAAGGGCTATTCAATCTGTTCCACTTGGGCAAAGGGGACAGGGTCTCTACTCCAGACTATTCCTGGTCCCCAGAAAAGAGGGCTCTTGGTGCCCTATCTTGGATCTCTCAATTCTCAACACCTTCCTGGTGGTTCCAAAATTCAAAATGCTTGCACTCCAACAGCTTCTTCCTATGCTAGCCAAGGACGCCTGGCTAGTCACCCTAGACTTAAAAGAAGCTTATCTGCACATCCCCATAAGGAAATCTTGCAGGAAATATCTACATTTCAGGGCAGACTCTATGCACCATCAGATGTTCTTTGTGTTTCACTGTTGCAGTCATTACATTTGGGTTGTCTGCCTGCAGGTAGCCCTCAGCCGGCCTGAATATCAAAGTCTTGGATCCCTGCATTGGATGCTGTCTCTTCTTCCATGACGTCAGGTCATCAGGAGTATAAAACATGCATCCGACGCCATTACATCAGTCTTTCTTGCCGCGTGGTGCCCGAAGCAGAAGCAGTTCGCAAGTGCCGGTTGGCCGACTCCTGAAATTTTCGTTTTTGAGTTTCAGAACCGAAGTCTTCAAAAAAGCTAAGTACTCCGTTGGAGATCCTTTTTCTTGCTGTAAACTGATGTCAGTTAAAGTTAACAATTTTATTACCTGTGGAAAGCAAATACCTCATAAAGAAAGATTTTCATTCGTACTGCATTCCTTGCTTAGGCCCAGACCATGATGTCCCTCGCTGTTGGTTTTGTGCCTTATTCAACCCACGAACTATTCGTCATTTGTTTATTTTTGCAGCAAATTATTTTGGTACTCTGTTTAACTATCCATAAATGGCTTGGATAAGCCATCTGACTAATGACATTCCGAAAAAATTTAATGATAAAGACAGAGACAGACTGCATAGGTCCAAAGCTGCCGACGACGCTTCCATTAAGCTAGTTGCCAGTTTGCCGATACTCAGTGAGATGCTTTCTCAGCCCGTGATACCTGCTACTTCAGATTCGCAGGCCTCTACTGGGACCCATTTGGAATCCGGTATGCCGCGAGATGCTTTTTCGACTATGGAACCTATGGATGTCTCTACCTTGGATGGGTCCGGAGCCGCTGTGCAGGCACCGGCTTCTGAGGATGTATTCAGGCCTACAGACTTGCATTTCAAACCCTCGCCATCTTCTTCAAGGCCTAAAACTCGACCAATGCCTAAAAAACCAAAGTCCAAACCACATGGTCAGGCCCATATGCCTAAAAAGCAAATGATAAGAATGGCTGAAGACCTTATTACTTTAATTAGGGGAAGCCAGCCTTCTCCCTCTAAGAGACCTAGAACTGATTTTCCTTCTGATTCTTCTGATCAGGATTCTGAAATTTCTGTTTTTTCTGATTATCTGGATTTGCCCTTATCTAACTATGAGGATTCCATTCCTTCTGCTTCCCCTCCAGAAGATTTTTCCTTTGATAAAACCTTGCACACTCTTAGGGAGCATTTCCGCTAGGAAAGCCAGGATTACTCTGACTCCAAAAAGAGGCTTGGGTAATTCTTACTTCTCCCTCAACACAGACCTTTAGCTATCCCTCCTGTCCTGGACATTGTAGATGATGCCTTTTTGGAATCTAGCCTGGCCTCAGACACTTTATCTCCAGCTCCCAGGAAACCTGATGGGTATTACAGAGTACCTGATTTTCTCAAGTTCCTCTTCAAGAATCCTACTGCTGGCCCAGAGACCATTTCCCAAAAACCAAAAACCTAAAGGCATTAAGGCTACTACTGCCAAAAACCCGACCCCCCTCTGATGGAGATTCCAGGGCCTTGGACAGATGGGGTTAGAAGGTATACACTTCTGCTACTTTGGCCATTAGGGCCTTAAATTGCCAGTTTCATATGGTAAAGTATCAGCAGCATATTATGGGACTATTTAAATAGAAAATGGTGTTGATTCCTGACTATGCTAAAAATAAAGAACTACAGGATTTAATGCATTTGCTGAGCATGTTGGTAAACATACTTTGCAATGTGGTTTTTGACTCTTTAGAAGCATCTTGCAGGGCTGCTGTCACTGGGTCTGTTCTTAGAAGGCATGCTTGGATTAAGGAGCAAAATTTGCCAGATCATGTTAAAGCTAAATTACTGGACTCCCCCTTCAACCAAGACCGCCTGTTTGGTAACAAAGCAGAAGTCATCCTTAAAAAATGGAGGAAAAAGCTAAATCTATGCAAACCGTTAGATTTCCTGCAAGTACAGCCTCCCAGATTTAGTAGGCATTGGCCTTCAAAGAATTGGTCCTTTCCTGTCTCTTCCAGGCCTTCTCAGTCCAAACCCAAGAACAACAGACCACCTAGGCTACAGTCTCAAGGTACTCACAGGCCTAAGCAGTGGGGGGCTGCCACTTCCAAAGCTGGAAGTAATAAGACACCCCCCTATGGAAAATTATCACAATGACTTAACCTTAAACCTTCCAAGCCCTGCTCAACTGCCTGCTCCCTTAGGGGGAAAGATCGCCTGACATGCAAAAAACTGGGAACTCATTACCCAGGACAAATGGGTTTTAAATATAGTTTTCCAAGGATACAGATTCCATTTCCACACCTTACCAGCCCGAAGTGGTTGGCCATACCTACCCCCAAATCAGTGAGCAGAGGCTCAACAGCAGGTTCACTCTCTTCTAAGTATCAGGACTATTGAACCTGTTCCAGCAGGAGAAAGGGGACAGGGTTTTTACTCAAGAATGTTCATGGTGCCCAGAAAAGACAGCTCCTGGCGTCCTATCCTGGACCTCTCTATTCTAAACACCTTTTTGGTAATCCCAGAATTCAAAATGCTAATACTTAAACAGCTGCTTCCTATGCTAGGCAATGATGCCTGGTTGGCAACCTTAGACTTAAAGGAAGCTTACCTGCTCATTCCAATAAGGGAATCTTGCAGGAAATACCTACGCTTCAGAGGAGGCTCTGTGCACTATCAGTTCTCTGCACTTCCCTTTGGCTTATCTACTGTGCCCAGGGTATTCACAAAGTGCCTAGCTCCAGTCATTGTATTTTGCAGTCAAAGAAATATTCCAATATACCCATACCTGGACGATTGTCTAATTCAGGCAGAAAGCCAGGACATGCTAAAACATCTGGCATTTGTAAAGAATCTTCTAACCTCACTGGGGTACACCATAAACGAAAAGAAATCTCATCTAGTACCCTGCCAACAAATTGTATTCCTGGGAGCAAGCTTGAACACAACTTCCCAGATGGCCTACCTCACACCAGAGAAGCAACTTTATTTGACAGCCTACTTCAAACTACTGGCCACAAAGATCCAGCTATCTGCAAGGAAACTCCTGCAAGCCCTGGGGTTCATGGCATTTTGCATTCTACAAATTCCATACGCAAGACCGCATATGAGGAAACTACAGTGGTATCTAAAACGCCTATGGTGTCAACATTCTCAGAACCTGGAATCAATGATTCCTATCATTCCTTGCATAAAGACAGAGTTCCTTTGGTGGGCAGAGGCCTGCAACCACAACAAGGGGCTCACATTCACTCTACCCCCTGCCGCCCAAACCCTAACAGACGCATCAGACTGTGCATGGGGGGGGCTCACTTGGCAGGGTAGTGCATTCAGGGCAGATGGAACCTGCGTCAGATGTACCTGCATATCAGTCAAAAAGAAATGTTAGCTGTACAGAATTCCCTGACAGCGTTCAAGGACCACATACTTCCAGGACAGTTATTTGGTAAAGACAGACAACACCACTGTTATGTGGTACATAAACAAGCAGGGGGGAACCCATTTGTACCCTCTCTGCAGACTAGCCATGGCTCTGTGGAACACAGCCTTGAGCTACCAAGTGCACCTACAAGCTCAATTCCTGCCAGGCAAGCTAAATTCATTGGCAGATGACCTAAGCAGAAATCTCATGGACCCACACGAGTGGAAACTGGAACCAAAGGTATTCAACATTTTGAGAAATAAATGGGGGAATCCAGAGATTGACCTGTTTGCCTCCCCTCAGAACTACCAATTGGACAAATTCCGCACAAGGACTCCCACAATCAAGCTTGGAAAGTGGATGCCCTGTCCTTCACCTGACAAAGCCTCTCAGTTTATGCCTTCCCCCCTCTGCCTCTCCTCTCGAAAGTTCTGCTAAAGATCAAACAGGACAAACCAAGAACAGTACTGATTGACTAGACTGGCCACGCCAGCACTGGGTACCCCCTTTTGTGCAGTATGTCAGTGCTGGAACCATGGCCTCAGACCCCTTCTCTGCAATCCCAGCAGGAGGGTCAGATTCTGCACCCTCAGCTTCAAACTCTGAACCTTGCAGCCTTGCTAATTCCTTGAGCTCTCCAATAGCATCCCTCAGAAAGCAGGGGCTAGATGTCATTCTGGAAGTAAGGAGGCCTAGTACTAGAAAATCCTATGCTGAAAAGTGGAAAAGATACTGTTGCTGGGGCCAGACTCATGGGAATGGGCACAACGGTGCCCAGATTACCGCATAATCTTCAGTGCTTAACAGAGATGCTCCACAAGGGCCTTTCCTTCTCATCAATTAAAATTTATGCCTCTGCCATTTCAGCACATTATAATACCGAACCACTCTTCATCTCTCACCCCCTGCTAAAGCAGTTCTTCAGAGCGGCTAAAAATGTAAGACCTCCCAGGAGAGCCCCTACTCCAGCCTGGGACCTTAACTTTGTATTGGAAAAGCTCACGCTACCTCCTTTTGAGCCAGTTGCAACTGCAGAGTGGAAATTCCTTTCTTGGAAAACAGCCTTCCTTCTAGCCATCACTTCAGCAAGAAGAGTGTCTGAATTACAGGCCCTCATGGCAGTGGAGCCCTTCATCATCTTCCATGCAGACAGGGTGTCCCTCAGAACCAATCCTTCCTTTATGCCCAAGATAGTGTCTAGTGTGGCCCTTATTTCATTCCATTCATTTGCCTACTTTTTTTCCCTAATCCACAGAACAAATTAGAACAAATACTGCACTCTTTGGACGTGCACAGACAACTTAGATTTTATTTGGACAGGACTAAGCCTCTCAGAAAATGTGACCAACTGCTGGTTGGCTTTGCTGCACGGGCAGAAGGCCATTTCAAAGCAAACTATTTCTAAATGGATAGCCCATTGCATTCATTTCTGTTATAAGCACCATGGAAAACCTACCCCACAGGGGATAAGATCACATTCCACCAGGTCTGCATCTACCTCTACAGCCTTTCTCAGAGGTGTCCCTACCAGGGACATTCTAGAAGCTACTACCTGGAGCTCTGTACATACCTTCACCAAGCATTACCACATGCCTATTTTTTTCTAAATCCAGAGCTGGTTTTGCCACTGCAGTCCTGTAGGGCTTAATAGCTGGTCCTAATGCTCTCTAACTTCCTCCTCCCTTCCTTAGCTTTGGGAATCAACCCAAATGTAATGATTGCAACAGTGAAACAAGAAGAACATAGTACAGTTGTGTACACTTACCATAAATGTTGATGTTCGAGTGTATTCACTGTTTGCAGTCCTGGTTACCCTCCCTCCAACCCCCTGACTTCTCTTGGCTATACTTTTTCTTCTTGTTTAGTGTATTTCAGCTTTCTGGTGTATTAGCTTTTTGTTGGAGGTGTAACCTAACATGTAATTGCTTCCCATTATGGGGGCACCTGACATCTGGGGCAAGAAAAGCTGATGTAATGACGTCGGCTGCATGTTTTATACCCCTGACGTCATGGAAGAAGAGACTGCATCCGATGCAGAAATCCCAAGACTCTGGTATTCGGGCCGACTAAGGGCTGCCTGCAGGCAGATAACCCAGGTGTGATGACTGCAACAGTGAATACACTCGAACATATACATTTATGGTAAGTGTACACAACTGTACTTTCTTGTCCTGGAAAACGTTGTTCCTCATAGCTATTACCTCTGCAAGGAAGATATCTGAGATACAAGCCTCATCTTGCAAACCTCCTTATCTCATTTTTCATAAAGACAGGGTCTTATTAAGAGCAAATACTTCCCTTTAACCAAAGCGCATATTCAAAAATAGCCTTAACCAAATTATCCAACTTCCAATTTTCTTTACCTATTTTTCAAACAAAGGTGAATAGTACTAACATTTGTTGGATGTGCATAGACAGTTGTGCACAGGACAATAGACTTAGACCAGTTGTTTGTCTCCTTTTCCCTGGTGGCTATGGGGAAACCAGTTTCTAAAGTCACTCTGGTAAGATGACAAATGGACTGTATCACCTTTGTTTATGACAGTAAGAATCTGCATCTTCAAAGGCCTGTTAAAAGCACATTCCACTAGAGCAGTGGCTGCATCTGCAGTCTTTCACTCTAGAGCCTCTATAGACAATATTTGTGCAGCGGTTATTTGGGCATCTCCACATACGTCTGTTGCTCATTACAAATTGGATTTGGTCTTTAGAGGACGAGTGTTCTTCAGCTCAATGATCCTTAGGAATATTCTTCCGTGAGACCTCCCAAGATTCAGGTATCTGGGGACTCTGTCCCCACTGTCAAGGATTATGTGAAGATTGACAACATCAGATAAAGAGGTTGCCTTACCATACATTCCATCTGTGTTGTCGATCTTCACATATCCTTGACATACCCACCCCCCTTCCCCCTGATGTTGAGCTTATTGATGGATTGGATCTTTTCCCTGAGATTGCTCTTCATTAAGAGATAAGGTCTCTGTTCTATTACTTTATATCTGTCAAGGTTAACAAGAGTGGCAAGCAGGCTCCTCTTCCTAATGCTATTTAGACTTCAGGGACCGAGAAGTCTTCCTTTCCAGATAAACCAGATGCTGCGTAACTATCTGTCTCTTCCCAGCCACATTCCTCTTTCTCTTTGTTTGGCTTCAGATTATTCAGGATTCTTAGGTTCTGTCCATCAGGGTTATTTCATGGTGTGGAAATCCCATCCCTCTTTTATGGGCAATTCCTTGGCCTCCTCTGGAACAACTCCCTTTTTCCCCCAGAGGTATTCTGAGACCTTTTGACTTGGGTACTATTCAGGAGGTGCTTGTGTCCCAAAGGGGGAAGGGATTTTACTCTAGAATAGACCTCTCTCATTTACTTTTCTGAAGGTGCCCACTTTTCGAATGTTGTCCATTTGGACTCCATTCCTGTTCTGCTCTCTCATGCTTATATGATGTGTGATAATGTGAGGTAGTGCCAAATGTGCCAGGGAAAGTCGGGCATGATTCCTCAGGCTTATATGATGTGTGATAATGTGTGGTAGTGCCAAATGTGCCAAGGAAAGTAGGACAGTGTATGTGTAACATATGCCAGCATAGTTAGCTGGAGTTTTGTGAAGAATTATATGTCATTTGAATAGTAAACTGATTTGTACAGATGCTTGTGTTAAAAATGTTTTTTGTAAAGTTGCTTGTGTTAAAAGTGCATCAACAGTGGGTTCTGCTGAACAGAAAAGAAATAGACATGTATGTTGGACAGTATTGTTGGAACTGATGAAATGTATATATTTTAATAGAACAAGACTGAAAGGGATGGGTTTAAGCTCAGCCAGCCAACCTTAAGAAAAATAGCCTGAAATTAAATGACTTGGTTTAGGCTATAAATGTTTTATCTCACAGGTCTGAATGCAGCCAGAGACGCAGTGTCTGTGAAAAGCCTGGGCTTGGTGGTGAACTAATTGCTACACTGGGGTGCCAGAGATTTGGGTTGTTTCTGCAGTAAGAGTGGAAGTTTTGGAATAGTTTTACAGTTTCCTGATGCTGTAATAAACCTTAGCTAAAGTTCTGTGTATGTATTTTGACACATCAGTCCCAGATCCTAGCTCAGTTTCTAGTGAGAGGATAGTGTGGAAACCACAGAGTCAGGTGACCAGATGTGATGTCATTCTGTAGGCAGCACTGAAATATTTTTGAATACTAGTGAGATATGTGAGGTGGGCACTCTGTTTTTGAACCTGACAAGACACTCATCCATGTTCATCTTGCCATGCTTTAGTAAGTAACTAGGGAACAGTAACTATTCAGTCAGTTAGAAAAATATAGTGAGATTAGCTATTTTTTTTTTTGCATCTGTCTGATTCTTTGGTGTTTTTTTTATATTTCCTGTGATTGAAACTCTGGTATTTATTGTAAACAGATATCCAGTATTTTCAGTTTTTTTAAAATATATCTAAACCTTTCTTTGTGGCTGGTCTTTTAGAAAATATTTAACATTTGTGAGTACTTGCATATATTTAGTGGCACTGTGGCTCCTCGTTCCTGAAAGTCTTGCTGCTTGGTTAAACACTACCATTTATATAAGTATTAATTTTACTAAGTGTAATTGTGTATGCTGGTAAGAGCCTTAAAGTAGCTGGCTTCTGGTGTTATGGTGGCTGGTCTGCCTTATAGTCTGAGTGAACGTGGCAGTGCGGGTATAAAATACTAACACATACTATAACCATAGCCTTTCCCATGTGTGTATGTAAGTCAAAGCTGAGTCTGTGTGACATCTACTTTGAACAGGGACACTTGGAACACTGATTTCACAGAGAAGGTGATGGACAACTTGGCTTGGAATTCCCAGGTAAGGAATCAGCAGGGAGTCTTATTTGGTGCCTGGAGAGAAATCCCAGCCCCAGGACTGGAGTGTCCATTCTTTGTGTGCTGTTAAAGGAAATTGTACTTGGTGCAGAGACCTGCATCTGAAAATACGGTGTCTATTTTTCTCACAGTGGACGTTCCCCACCATTGTGAGTGGTAAGGATTGAGACTCCTTGATCCCTGGCCTAGAGGAAGGGCGTTGCATGGTGTCCCTGGATCTCAACGCTGCTTATTTTCATATTCTGATCCATCCCCTTTACAGAAAGTTTTTGCATTTTTGTGTTGCTTCCTGGCATTTTCAGTTCTCTGCTTTGCCCTTCGGCCTTTCTGTTGCCCCAAGGGTATTCACCATATGCGTTGCTCCTGTAATTGCTTTTTTCAGACTTCAGGGATCCAAGTAGTTCATTATTTCGATGACCTGGTGATTCAGGTGTCTTTTCCAGAGATCCTGTTGCAAAATCTTCATTTTGCCATCTCTCTGCTTCACAGGCTGGGGTTCGCAATAAACTTCAAAAAGTTTTCTCTGACTCCTTTTCAGGATCATGTTTTTCCTGGGTTGTAGGATTCATATGGTGCCTATGGCTGGCATCCCTGCCTCCTTTCAAAAAAGCCAAACAGTTACAGAACAAAGCTTAGTTCATAAAGCCAAAGCTGGATAAAACATGAAATAAACCAAGCAACGCTAATACTAAACAAGTGTTAAGTATAAAGTTTTCAGGTCAAACAAACCCTTCATCAGCGTATAAAATATTAACACATACTAACCATATTTATACTATCAAAAATCACACAGCCATTAATTATTCAATTAAATAATAAAGTCTCCACCACGTGCATCTTTATTTACTCTATCAGTCCCATACTCACTAATATATTTAGCCAGGGAGTTGGTATCAGTCTTTCTCCTTATTTCTGAATGGTGCTCAATTATTCTTTCCTTCAGTTTTCTAGTTGGTCTTCCAGCATAAAATGCCTGACATTTATTACAGGTAGACAAATGTATTATATTCATTGTAACACATGTTGCTGCACTTAAAAATGCATAGATGTTCATCGTGTTTCACTGTTGCAGTCATTACTGTTGGGTTATCCTGCTGGCAGGCGACCCGCGGTCGGCCAGAATTCCAAAGTCTAGGTCCGGTATCGGTTGACATCAGTGCTCCAGGGGTATAAAAGATGCAGTCGACGCCATTTTCTTCAGTCTTTCTTGCCGCGCGGTGCCCGAAGGAAAAGCAGTTCGCAAGTGCCGGTCGGCTGACTCCTGAGATTTTCACAGACGAATTTCAGATCCAAAGTCTTCATTAATGCTAAGTACCCCATTGGGGAAAACTTTTTTCTTGCTCCAGACCGATTTCAGATCCAAAGTCTTCATTAAAGCTAAGTACCCCATTGGGGAAAACTTTTTTCTTGCTCCAGACCGATGTCAGAAAAAGTTAACAATTGTATTACTTGTGGGAAGCAAATACCTCATAAGGATTATCACTCTTACTGTATTCCTTGCCTAGGCCCTGATCACAACGTTGTTAGCTGTCGGTTTTGTGCTAGATTCAACAAACGCACTATTAAGCTTCGCTTTGATTTTGCTTATCATTACTTTGGCCGAAAATTCAATTACATAATGCCGTCAGAACAGCCGACCGGAGTTTCTAAAAAACGCAAGGAAAAAGAGAAGGACAGGCATCCGAGATCCAAAACCGACGACGAGGCTTCCTCTAAGCCAGTCGCCAGTCCGCTGGTTCTCAGCAAGGCGCTTTCGCAGCCCCTGACGCCCGCTACCTCAGAGCCACAGGCCGCTGACAACTGCCACGTGGAGCCAGCTAGGCCTCTGGATACTCAAGGTATTGGACACACTGAAATCTTTCCCTCAGATACATCCGGAGCCGCTGAGCAGGCATCGGCTTCTGAGGGGATCTTCAGACCTACACAGTTATATGTAAAGCCTACTTCAGCTACAGACTACAGCAGCTTTAAAGACAAAGAAACAAGCACAGCGTTCTTCAGAGCAGACTACCATGCCTAAAAAACAGATGCTCAAAATGGCCGAAGACCTTATTACCTTGATCAGGGGTTCCCATCCCCCACCTGACAAAAGGCTTAGGCAAGAAGCAGACTATGACTCTTCAGATCAGGTTTCCATTTCCTCTGACTCCTCTTCTGTACAGGAATACTCTTTTCCTCCCTATGAGGATTCTGATGCTGAAGAAGCCATTCCTTCAGCTTCTCCTCCTGAGGATTTTTCTTTTGGGGAAACCCTGCATACCACGAGGGAGCACTTCCACTGGGTGAGCCAAGATTACTCAGAATCAAAGAAAAGGCTCAGAGATTTTATTTTACTTCAGCACAGGCCTCTTGCTATTCCCCCTGTGCTGGACATTGTAGATGTATTTTCAGAGTCCGGCCTTTCTCCAGATTCCTTACCTCCAGCTCCTGTTAAACCAGACAGATATTACAGGGTTCCTGACTCTCATAAATTTCTTTATAAAAACCCTACTGCTGACCCAGAAACTGTTTCTCAGGGTCCCAAGGGGGTTAAGGCCGCTACTGCTAAAAACCCTGTCCCTTCTGACAGGGACTCAAGGGCACTAGACAGATGGGGAAAAAAGGATGTTCATCGTGGTACCCTGCTGCAGTCATCACACTTGGGTTATCCTGCCGTCAGGCGGTCCCGCAGTCGGCCCGAACTCCAAAGTCTTGGTCCGGCGTCGGTTGCTGTCGCTTCTTCCCTGACATCAGAGCGCCAGGGGTATATCAGAGGCATCCAATGCCATTTTCTTCAGTCTTTCTTGCCGCGCGGTGCCCGAAGCAGAAGCAGGTCGCAAGTGCCAGTCGGCCGACACCTGAGATTTTTGAATCGAGTTTCAGTCCGAAGTCTTCAAAGCTAAGTACCCCGTTGGGGAACCTTTTCTTGCCTCAGTCCGATGTCAGAAAAAGTTAACAATTGCATTTCTTGTGGGAAGCAAATACCTCATAAGGACTTTCATTCTTTTTGCATACCTTGCCTAGGCCCAGACCGCGACGTCACTGGTTGTCGGTTTTGTGCTAGGTTCAATAAGCGAACTATAAAGCGACACTTTGATTTTGCACGACGCTACTTCGGTAGAAAATTTAATTACACTATGCCGTCGGAGCAACCAACTACCGGCGTGCATAAAAAACGCAAGGATAAAGACAGGCAGCCTAGATCCAAGCCAGACTCCGAGGCCTTGGCTGGGCCGGTCGCTGGTTCTCCAGTTTTCAGTGAGGCGCCTACACAGTCCTTGGCTACCACTGAATTGGATCCCCAGGCCGCTTCGGATCCCCCAGCAGAGAGTACTAGGCCGACGCAGCCTTTTTCCTTAGGCCCTACCGACGACATTGCAATAGGGGAAGCCAGTGCTGTAGAAACACCTTCGGTTTCTGAAGGTGTCTTCAGACCGACTACCCTCACCATAAAATCTTATGCTAAGC
Source organism: Protopterus annectens (assembly GCF_019279795.1). Lineage (NCBI taxonomy): Eukaryota > Metazoa > Chordata > Ceratodontiformes > Protopteridae > Protopterus > Protopterus annectens. The sequence continues at coordinate 979,823,066 of NC_056728.1, read as the reverse complement.
TTGAGACTCCTCTAAAGCCAAAAAAGCCTACACTTCAGTCTCCAGGTCAAGGCCCTATGCCTAAGAAACAGTTGCTTAAAATGTCTGAAGATTTGATTTCTTTGATCAGGCCCCCCCCCCCCCCGACAAAAGGCCTAGACAAGAGGAGGATTATGCCTCCTCTGATCAAGTGTCTGTTTCCTCAGGCTCCTCTGAGGAGCAGGATTACTCCTTTCCCCCTTATGAAGATTCTGATGCTGAAGACTCCATTCCCTCAGCTTCTCCCCCTGAAGATTATTCCTTTGGGGAAACCTTACACACCATGAGGGAACATTTCCACTGGGAAGGTCAGGACTACTCTGACTCAAAGAAAAGGCTCCAAGAGTTTCTTTTACTCCCCCTGTACAGACCACTTGCTATCCCCCCAGCTTTGGACATTGTGGATGATGTCTTCTTAGAATCTAGTCTAAATCCTGACTCTCTGCCTCCTGCTCCAGCCAAACAGGATAGATACTATAGATTGCCTGACTCACACAAATTCCTTTACAAAAGCCCTGCTGCTGATCCAGAGACAATCTCCCAGGGTCCCAAAGGCAAAAAATCCTGTACCCTCAGAAAGGGACTCCAGAGCACTAGATAGGTGGGGGAAGAAGGTTTACACCTCAACTACTTTAGCTATGAGAGCACTAAATTGTCAATTTCACATGCTTAAATACCAGCAATTCCTAATGTCTCAAATAAAACAAAAGATGGGCACGCACCCTCAACAGTCTGAATTCAAGGAAATGCAAGATCTGTTGCATGCAGCTGAACAGGTGGGCAAACATACTTTACAATGTGGTTTTGATGCCTTCGAAGCTTCCTCTACAGCAGCTGTTACTGGGTCTGTTATACGTAGGCATGCTTGGTTAAAGGAACAATCTCTGCCTGATCATGTTAAAGCAAAGTTACTGGATGCACCCTTACAGCAGGATGTCTTATTTGGGGTTAAAGCAGAGGAGGTTTTAAAGAAAATGGAGGATAAGGCAAAATCTATCGACAGTCAAAGATTTCTTACAGGTACAGCCCCCACGCTTCAGCAGAAATTGGCCAACAAAAAATTGGTCCTTTCCAGCTTCTGGCAGAGCACAGAGGGGTAAATACAGGCGCTCAAGGGGCAGAGGACAAGCACAAATCCCTTACAAACCTCGCCAATGGGGCACTACAACACAGAAGGGAGGAGAAGACAGGTCCCAAACCACTAGAAGGCAAACACAATGACTTAAACCTCATACTGCCAAGCAAAACTCTCTTGGCAGCTCCCTTGGGAGGAAAATTAACACTTTTTGCAGACAACTGGTGCATCGTCACAAAGGACAAATGGGTCCTAGACATTATCTCACACGGATGCAGATTTCATTTCACCACCTTGCCAAGGATAAAAGGAATGCCAAACCTGCCACAAAATCAATGGGCACAGGCACAAAAACAAATTACAGCTCTCATGGACATGAGCCATTCAACTGGTACCTACACAGGAGCAAGGCCAAGGATTTTACTCAAGGTTCTTTCTAGTCCCCAGAAAGGACAATGCTTGGAGACCTATTCTGGACCTTTCAGTTTTAAACACCTTCTTGCAAGTACCCAAATTCAAGATGCTAACACTACAGCGGCTTCTTCCCATGTTGGGCAAGAAAGCTTGGCTAGTAACATTGGACCTCAAGGAGGCATACCTGCATGTCCCTATCAGACAAAGTTGCAGAAGATACCTCCGTTTCATTGCAGGTTCAACCAATTACCAATTCTCTGCACTGCCCTTTGGCTTACTGTGCCCAGGGTCTTCACAAAATGCCTGGCACCAGTAATTGCATACTGCAGACAAAGAGGAATTCAAATATACCCATACCTGGACGACTGTCTCATCCAAGCAGAAAGCAAGGATGTAAAACATCTAAGTTGCCTAGGGCACACCGTAAACGAAAAGAAATCAAAACTAGTGCCCTCAAAAAATGACATTTCTGGGTGCCAGCTTGAATACAACGGCCCAGATGGCTTATCAACTTAACAACTACAATTAACTCAGTACTTCAGAACAATGGCAACAAAAACCCAACTCCCTGCAAGAAAAATTCTGCAGGCCTTGGGCTTCATGGCATCTTGCATACTACTAATACCATTTGCAAAACTGCATATGAGGAAATTACAATGGTACCTAAAAAGCGTATGGACTCAACACAGCCACAGCTTGGAAACAATGATAAATCTCATTCCCTACCTTCAACAGGAGTTTCTATGTTGGTCACAGTCTTGTCACCTCAACAAGGGTCAGCCTTTCACCCTACCCCATCCAGGCAAACTATTACAACAGATACATCGTGCTATGCCTGGGGGGGGCACACATGGCAGGACGGTGCGTTCAAGGCATATGGACAGCAGATCAAAGGAATCTGCACATCAATCAAAAAGAAATGCTAGCTGTACAAAATGCTCTGACAGCCTTCAAGGACCTCTTACATCCAGGACAGCTTATCATAAGGACAGACAACACCACAGTAATGTGGTACATAAACAAACAAGGGGGTACACACTCCTACCCTCTATGCAGGCAAGAAATGTCCTTGTGGAACACAGCACTGGCTTACCAAGTTCAATTACAAGCTCAATTCCTGCCAGGAAAAAATAACACATTGGCAGACCTAAGCAGAAACATAATGGATCCCCACGAATGGAAACTGGATGCAGAAGTATTCGCAATGATAACTCAAAAATGGGGGCTCCCAGACATAGACCTGTTTGCCAGCCCTCAAAACTATCAGCTAACAAAGTTTTGCACAAGGAGTTTTCATCATCAAGCTTGGAAAGTGGACCCACTCTCATTCAGTTGGAAAATGCTAACAGTATATGCCTTTCCTCCACTACCCCTTCTCACAAAGGTGCTACTGAAAGTCAGGATGGAGAGACCCCGAATGATACTCATTGCCCCAGACTGGCCACGCCAGCACTGGTACCCACTATTAAGGAATATGGCCCAGGGCCCACCATGGATTCTACCACAAATAACCCACCTGCTCACACAGCAAGACAATCAGATTCTACACAGCCAGCTCAAAACTTTAAACTTGGCTGCATGGCAAATCACCTAAGCAACCAGACAGCTCCTCTCTCACAAGCTGTTATGGAAGTTATTCTGGAGGCCAGGAGGCCCAGCACCAGGACAGCCTACTCAGACAAATGGAAAAGGTTTTGTGCCTGGAACCAAGCTAAAGGCCAAAGTACCCTTCAGCCAGACATACCTCACATTCTGCAATATCTAACTGAGATGTTATACAAAGGGTTTTCTTTTTCATCTGTTAAAATCCACGCCTCAGCTATTTCTGCTCACTACAACACGGATCCTCCATTATTTTCACATCCACTCCTGAGACAGTTTCTCAGAGGGGCCAAAAACATTAGGCCTCCCAGGAGTGCGCCAACGCCTACTGGGGACCTCAACTTTGTTCTGGAAAAACTCACAATGCCTCCTTTTGAGCCAGCTTTCTCAGCTGATTTAAAGTTTATATCATGGAAGACTGCCCTGCTGCTAGCAATCACTTCAGCTAGAAGAGTTTCGGAGCTTCAGGCACTAATGGCAGTAGAGCCTTTCCATATTTTTCATCAGAACACAGTTTCTCTACGAACTTAACCCCACCTTTATGCCTAAGGTGGTATCCAGTGTGGCTCTAAATCAAACCATTCATTTACCCACCTTCTTTCCAAATCCACAGAACAAAGGAGAAAGACTCCTGCATTCCTTGGACATTCACAGACAGCTACGTTACTACTTGGATAAAACTAAGGTTTTCAGGAAATCTGACCAGCTTTTTGTATCCTATGCTACAGCATCACAAGGAAAGGCTATCTCAAAACAGACCATTTCCAAATGGATAGGACATTGCATACATTTTTGCCACACCCACCATGGAAAACCAGTTCCTGCTACCATAAGGCCCCATCTACCAGGGCAGCAGCTACATCTACAGCCTTCCTCAGGGGGGTGCCAATCAAGGATATTCTGGAAGCTGCAACTTGGAGTTCAGTACACATCTTCACCAAACATTACCACTTACCACTTTACTCTAAGACTAGAGCTGGCTTTGCCACTGCAGTTTTGGCAGGGCCTTCTAGCCTCCTCTAACCCTGTTTGACTCCACCTCCCATCCTTAGCTTTGGTATTCTACCCAAGTGTGATGACTGCAGCAGGGTACCACGATGAACATACTACAGTTTTGTACCTACCATAAATGTAGATGTTCGCGTGTATACCCTGCTGCAGTCCAGGTTACCCTCCCTCCATTCCCTCTGGACTAGCTGAACTTCCCTCTTCCACTCTATTCTTTACTACCTCTGTGGTGTATTTGCTTGTGCCTAAGGGTTTTGTTTCATTTTTTTTATATAACTATATGTGTGTATATATATATATATATATATATATTTTTTTTTTTTTTTTTTTTGCCTACCTATTAGGGGCACCTGACATCTGGGGCAAGAAAAACTGAAGAAAATGGCGTCGGATGCCTCTGATATACCCCTGGCGCTCTGACGTCAGGGAAGAAGCGACAGCAACCGATGCCGGACCAAGACTTTGGAATTCGGGCTGACTGCGAGACCGCCTGACGGCAGGATAACCCAAGTGTGATGACTGCAGCAGGGTATACACTCGAACATCTACATTTATGGTAGGTACAAAACTGTACTTTTACACTTCTGCTACTTTGGCTATGAGGGCTTTAAATTGTCAATTTCATATGATTAAATATCAGCAGTACTTAATGTCACTGTTAAAACAGAAAATGTTGACTAATTCTGATTGTACAGAAAATAAGGAAATATAAGATTTATTGCATGCAACTGAACAAGTGGGAAAGCATACATTGCAATGTGGTTTTGACTCTCTGGAGGCCTCCTGCAGGGCCGCAGTTACGGGTTCTGTCATTAGGAGGCACGCTTGGTTAAAGGAACAAAATCTGCCTGATCATGTTAAAGCAAAATTATTAGATGCTCCATTACAGCATGATACTTTATTTGGTGTTAAAGCAGAGGAGGTTTTGAAGAAAATGGTGGACAAAGCGAAATCTATGCAGACAGCAAAGTATTTCTTACAGGTGCAGCCACCAAAATTTAGCAGGAACTGGCCTACAAAAAATTGATCATTTACAGTGTTGGACAGGCCACAAAGAGGCAGATACAGATGTCCCAGAGGCAGATCCCAGCCCCAGGGCTCATACAGGCCGAAACAGTGGGGTGCTTCTACCTCCAAAACTGGAGAAGACAAAGCACAGCCATACAGGAAACAGTTCCAATGACTTGTCTCTGCCAGCACCAAGCACTTATCTTCTTGCAGCCCCCTTAGGGGGAAAGCTAGCACTTTTCTCTCAAAATTGGCATATGATCACCCAGGACAAATGGGTATTGAATATAGTGTCCCAGGGCTACAGGTTCCGCTTTCACACCCTACCAAAGGCAAAAGGTATGCCAAACCTGCCAGACAATCATTTGGCAGAGGCACAAAAACAAGTTTCTTCCCTTATGCAAATGAAGGCCATTCAGCAAGTACCACGGCAAGAGCAGGGACAAGGATTTTACTCGAGACTTTTCTTAGTCCCCCAGAAAGGACAAAACCTGGAGACCAATACTGGACCTGTCTGCTCTAAACACGTTTCTGGACGTTCCAAAATTCAAAATGTTAACTCTGCAGCAGCTTCTGCCCATGCTGGGCAAGAAGGCTTGGCTTGTAACTTTGGACTTAAGAGGCATACCTGCATATACCAATCAGACAATCTTGCAGAAGATGCCTCAGATTCATAGCTGGCTCAAAGCACTACCAATTCTCTGCACTGCCCTTTGGTTTATCTACTGCGCTCAGGGTCTTCACAAAATGCCTGGCACCACTAATTGCATTTTGCAGACAAAGAGGAATTCAAATTTATCCCTACTTGGACGACTGTCTTATACAAGCAGAGAAAAAGGACACTCTACTAAAACATCTGGCATTCGTAAAAAGATGATTAATTTGCCTAGGGTACACAGTAAATGAAAAGAAATCAAAACTAGTACCCTCTCAAGAGATAATATTCCTGGGTGCAAGCTTAAATACAACTGCCCAGATGGCTTATCTCACGCCAGACAAACAAAGACAACTAACTTCTTACTTCAAAATGTTGCAACAAAGACCCAGTTATCTGCAGGAAAAATTCTGCAGGCTTTGGGCTTCATGGCATCCTGCATACTGCTAATTCCATATGCCAGATTGCATATGAGGAAACTTCAATGGTACCTAAAAAGTGTCTGGACTCAACATTGTCAAAACCTGGAAGCATTAATTACCCTCATTCCTTGCCTGCAACAGGAGATGTTCATCGTGTTACCCTGCTGCAGTCATCACACTTGGGTTATCCTGCCGTCGGGCGGTCCCGCAGTTGGCCCGAATTCCAAAGTCGTGGTCCGGCGTCGGTTGCTGTCGCTTCTTCCCTGACGTCAGTGCACCAGGGGTATATATAAGAGGCATCCGACGCCATTTTCTTCAGTCTTTCTTGCCATGCGGTGCCTGAAGCAGAAGCAGTTCGCAAGTGCCGGTCGCCCGACACCTGAGATTTTCGATTTGAATTTCAGTCCGAAGTCTTCAATAAAGCTAAGTACCCCATTGGGGAACATTTTCTTGCCTCAGTCCGATGTCAGCAAAAGTTAACAATTGCATTTCTTGTGGGAAGCAAATACCTCATAAGGACTTCCATTCCTTTTGTATTCCTTGCCTAGGCCCAGACCACGACGTCGCAGGTTGTCGGTTTTGCGCTAGGTTTAATAAACGCACTATCAAACGCCGTTTTGACTTTGCATGACATTACTTTGGTAGGAAATTTAATTATATCATGCCGTTGGAGCAGCCGACGACCGCTATTCATAAAAAACGCAAGGATAAGGACAGGCAGCCTAGGAATAAGCCAGACCCCGAGGCCTCAGCTGGGCCTGTCGCCGGTTCTCCGGTTTTCAGTGAGGCGCCTACGCAGCACCTGACGACCGCAGAGCTGGAACCCCAGACAGCTGCCAACTCCCAAGCGGAGTCTACTAGGCCGACGCAGCCATCTACTGACACCGGAGCAGAATTAGACACCGGTGCAGAGGAAACACCTTTGGTTGCAGAAGATGTCTTCAGACCAACTACACTCACCATTAAATCTTATGTTAAGCTTAAAACTCCTTTAAAACCTAAGAAAACTGTTCATCAGTCTACAGGTCAAGCCCCCATGCCTAAGAAACAGATGCTTAAGGTGGCTGAAGATTTAGTTACCCTTATCAGGGGTTCCCATCCCCCTCCTGACAAAAGACCAAGACAAGAGGAGGATTATGCATCCTCTGACCAGGTTTCTCTCTCCTCAGATTCTTCTATGGAACAGGGTTACACTTTTCCACCTTATGAGGATTCTGATGCTGAAGACTCTATTCCCTCAGCATCTCCCCCTGAAGACTACTCCTTTGGGGAAACATTACATACCATGAGGGAACATTTCCACTGGGAAGGCCAGGATTACTCAGATTCTAAGAAAATGCTTCAAGAGTTCCTTTTATTACCCCAGCACAGACCTCTTGCTATCCCTCTTGTTTTAGATATTGTGGATGATGTCTACTTGGAGTCTAGTTTAAATCCAGACTCTCTACCTCCTGCTCCAGCCAAACCAGACAGATACTATAGAATACCTGACTCACACAAATTCCTTTATAAAAGCCCTGTAGCTGACCCAGAGACCATATCCCAGGGTCCTAAGGGAGCAAAAGCTTCTATGGCTAAAAATCCTGTGCCCTCCGAAAAAGATTCCAGAGCCCTAGATAGATGGGGAAAGAAAATATACACCTCTGCGACTCTGGCTATGAGAGCATTAAATTGCCAGTTTCACATGTTGAAATATCAACAATTCCTGATGTCTCAGTTAAAACAAAAAATGAGCACGCATTCAGAACAGCCTGAATTCAAGGAAATGCAGGATCTGTTGCATGCAGCTAAACAGGTGGGCAAGCATACTTTACAATGCGGATTTGATTCACTGGAAGCTTCCTGTAGAGCAGCTGTTACTGGCTCTGTCATTTGGAGACATGCTTGGTTAAAAGAGCAAACCCTCCCTGACCATGTTAAAGCAAAATTATTAGATGCACCTTTACAACAGGATGTATTATTTGGTGTCAAAGCAGAAGAGGTTTTAAAGAAAATTGAGGATAAGGCTAAATCTATGCAAATGGTCAAGGATTTCTTGCAGGTACAACCCCCTCGCTTCAGCAGAAATTGGCCAACAAAAAATTGGTCCTTTCCAGCTTCAGACAGATCACAGAGGGGCAAATACAGACGCCCAAGGGGCAGAGGTCAGTCACAGGGCCCTTGCAAACCCCACCTGTGGGGTTCGGCTACCCAGAAAGGAGGAGAAGACAGGCCCCAAGTTAGCAGGAGGAGGACACAATGACTCCATCCTCAAACTACCAAGTAAATCTCTCCTGGCAACACCCTTGGGAGGAAAACTAGCATTTTTTGCAGACAACTGGCACATCATCACAAAAGACAAATGGGTTCTAAACATTGTCTCTCAAGGATACAGATTCCACTTTCATACCTTACCAAGGATCAAAGGAATGCCAAACCTGCCACCAAATCAATGGGCAGAGGCACAAAAACAAATTACAGCTCTCATGAACATGAGCGCCATTAAACAGGTACCTACACAGGAGCAAGGACAAGGATTTTACTCAAGACTCTTCCTAGTTCCAAGAAAGGACAAAGCATGGAGACCCATTCTGGATCTTTCAATTCTGAATACCTATCTGCAAGTACCAAAATTCAAGATGCTAACACTACAGCAGCTTCTTCCCGTGCTGGGCAAGAATGCTTGGCTAGTCACTTTGGACCTCAAGGAGGCATACCTGCATGTCCCTATCAGACAAAATTGCAGAAGATACCTCCGCTTCATTGCAGGTTCAACGCATTATCAATTCTCTGCACTGCTCTTTGGCTTATCTACTGCACCCAGGGTCTTCACAAAATGCCTGGCACCAGTAATTGCACATTGCAGACAAAGAGGAATTCAAATATACCCATACCTGGACGACTGTCTTATTCAGGCTGAAAGCAAGAACATTCTTTTACAGTATCTGGCATTTGTCAAACACCTTCTAAGTTGCCTAGGGTACACAGTAAACAAAAAGAAATCAAAATTAGTGCTCTCACAAGACATAATATTCCTGGGTGCCAGCTTGAATACAACGGCCCAGATGGCCAGACAAACAATGACAGCTGTTTCAATATTTCAAAATAATGGGAAGAAAGACAAAACTCCCTGCAAGAAAAATACTGCAGGCCTTGGGATTCATGGCATCTTGCATACTACTAATACCATTTGCAAAACTGCATATGAGGAAATTACAGTGGTACTTGAAAAGTGTATGGACTCGGCACAGCCACAGCTCGGAAACAATGATTCCACTCATTCCCTGCCTTCAACAGGAGTTTCTATGGTGGGCACAGGCATGTCACCTCAACAAGGGTCAGCCTTTCACCTTACCCACAGCCAGGCAAACTATGACAGTAGGTGCATCGGACTATGCCTGGGGAGCACACATGGCAGGACAGTGCATTCATGGCAAATGGACTACAGATCAGAGACACCTGCATATCAATCACAAAGAAATGCTACCAGTGCAGAATGCCCTAACAGCTTTCAAGGACCTTCTACACACAGGACAACTACTAATAAGGACAGACAACACCATAGTCATGTGTTACATAAACAAGCAAGGGGGCACACATTCCTACCCTCTATGCAGGCAAGCAATGACCTTGTGGAACACTGCACTGTCTTACCAGGTTCAATTACAAGCACAATTCCTGCCAGGAAAGAAAAACACATTGGCAGACGACCTAAGCAGAAACATCATGGATCCACACGAATGGAAACTAGATCCACAAGTATTTGCAATGATAGCTCAAAAATGGGGATGCCCAGACATAGATCTGTTTGCAAGCCCCCACAACCACCAACTTCAAAAATTTTGCACAAGGACCTTCCATCCACTAGCTTGGAAAGTGGATGCCCTCTCATTCAGTTGGAAAACATTAACAGTGTATGCCTTGCCTCCACTGCCTCTTCTAGCAAAGGTACTGCTGAAAGTCAGATTAGAGAGGCCACAAATGATTCTCATTGCACCAGACTGGCCACGCCAACATTGGTATCCAGTTTTAAGGAACATGGCCCAGGGCCCACCATGGATTTTGCCACAAATTCCTCACCTGCTCACCCAGCGAGACAGTCTGATTCTACACAGCCAGCTCAAGACTTTAAATCTGGCTGCATGGCAAATTACCTAAACAACCAGCCAACACCTTTATCCAAAGCTGCTATGGATGTCATTCTGGAGGCCAGGAGGCCCAGCACCAGGAAAACCTATTCAGACAAATGGAAAAGATTTTGCGCCTGGTACCAGGCTAAAGGCCTAAATCCCCTGGAGCCAAACATTCCTCAGATTCTACAATATTTAACTGAGATGTTACACAAAGGACTTTCCTTTTCATCTATTAAGATCCACGCCTCAGCAATTTCAGCATGAATCCTCCTTTATTTTCACATCGACTCCTAAGACAGTACCTCAGAGGGGCTAAGAACTTAAGACTGCCAAGGAGAGCTCCAACACCTACTTGGGATCTCAACTTTGTTCTAAAAAAGCTTACACTGCCACCCTTTGAACCAGATTTTTCAACTGACTTAAAATTTCTTTCATGGAAAACTGCCCTTCTACTAGCAATAACCTCAGCTAGAAGAGTCTCAGAGCTACAGGCACTAATGGCAGTGGAACCTTTCATCATTTTTCATCAAGACAGAGTATCTCTACGAACTAATCCTTCCTTTATGCCAAAGGTGGTATCCAGTGTGGCCCTAAACCAAACCATTCACTTGCCCACTTTCTTCCCAAATCCCCAGAACAAAGGAGAAAGACTCCTGCACTCTTTGGACATTCACAGGCAGTTACGTTACTACTTGGATAAAACTAAGGCTTTCAGAAAAACTGACCAGCTCCTTGTAGCCTATGCTACAGGATCACAAGGAAAAGCTATCTCAAAACAGACCATTTCTAAATGGATAGGACATTGCATACGTTTCTGCTACACACATCATGTGAAACCAGTACCTGCTAACATTAGGACCCACTCCACCAGGGCTACAGCTACATCAGCAGCCTTTCTCAGGGGAGTGCCAACCAAGGATATTCTGGAAGCTGCTACTTGGAGTTCAGTGCACACCTTCACCAAACACTGTCACTTACCTTTTTACTCTAAGACTAGAGCTGGTTTTGCCACTGCAGTTTTGCAGGGCCTACTAACTTCTTCTAACCCTATTTGACTCCATCTCCCCTCCTTAACTTTGGGATTCAACCCAAGTGTGATGACTGCAGCAGGGTAACACGATGAACATAGTACAGTTTTGTACCTACCATAAATGTAGATGTTAGAGTGTTCACCCTGCTGCAGTCCAGGTTACCCTCCCTCCATCCCCTCTGAACTACCTGTACTTATCTCTACCACTTTATCCTATATTTTGCCTACCTTTTGGAGGCACCTGACATCTGGGGCAAGAAAAACTGAAGAAAATGGCGTCGGATGCTTCTTATATACCCCTGGCGCACTGACGTCCGGGAAGAAGCGACAGCAACCAACGCCGGACCAAGACTTTGGAATTCGGGCCAACTGCGGGACCACCCGACGGCAGGATAACCCAAGTGTGATGACTGCAGCAGGATGAACACTCGAACATCTACATTTATGGTAGGTACAAAACTGTACTTTTCGATGGTGGGCTCATGCCTGTCACCTCAACAAGGGACAGCCTTTCACTGTACCCACAACCAGGCAGTCAATAACAACAGATGCATCAGACTATGCCTGGGGAGCACACATGGCAGGAAAATGTATTCAGGGCACATGGCCCACAAGCCAAATGCATCTACATATCAATCAAAAAGAGATGCTAGCTATTCAGAATGCCCTGACAGCTTTCAAGGATTTACTCCATCCAGGACAACTAGAGATAAGGACGGACAATACTACAGTCATGAGGTACATAAACAAGCAGGGTGGCACACATTCCTACCCCTTCTGCAGACAAGCCATGACTTTATGGAACACAGCATTGACTTATCAAGTGCACCTGCAAGCACAATTCCTGCCAGGAAAGAACAGTACTCTGGCAGATTAACTAAGCAGAAACCTTACGGATACCCACAAATGGAATCTGGATCCACTAGTCTTTAGCATGATAACAAGGAAATAGGGATGCCCAAACATAGATCTGTTTGCCTCTCCTCACAACTGCCAACTACAGAAATTCTGCACAAGGACTTATCACAAGCAAACATGGAAAATGGATGCTCTGTCATTCAACTGGAAAAGTCTAACAGTATATGCCTTTCCTCCTCTGCCTCTCCTCCCCAAGGTACTCCTAAACTTTAGACAAGAGAAGCCAAAAATGATCCTGATTGCCCCAGATTGGCCACGCCAGCACTGGTACCCAATCCTAAAACACTTGTCTCAAGGCCCAGCCTGGACACTGCCTCCTATTCCTCACTTACTGACCCAGCAAAACAATCAGATTCTGCACAGCCATCTCAGGACCTTAAATCTGGCAGCATGGCGGATAATGTAACCTTTCAAAACACACCTCTTTCTAAAGCAGTGATGGATGTTTTCATCAATTAAAATTCATGCCTCAGTCATTTCAGCTCATTACAATACGGAACCTCCTATTTTTTCCCATCCATTGATAAGATCAGAGGATCCAAAAACATAAGACCTCCAAGGAGAGCCCCAATACCTGCATGGGACCTCAGTTATGTCTTGGAAAAACTCACACTGCCGCCTTTTGAGTCAGTCAATACAGCTGACATAAAGTTTTTAACTTGGAAAACAGCTCTGCTCCTAGCAATAACCTCTGCAAGACGCGTTTCAGAGTTACAGGCACTCATGGCTGTGGAACCTTTCATCATTTTCCACCCAGACAGGGTTTCCCTAAGAACGAACCCTACATTTATGCCTAAGATAGTGTCCAGTGTGGCCCTCATCCAAATTATTCATCTGCCTACCTTTTTTCCAAACCCACAGAATAAGGGTGAAAGACTTCTGCATTCCTTGGAAATACACAGACAACTATGCTTCTACCTAGACAGAACTAAAGCTTTCAGAAAAACTGAGCAACTTTTAGTGGCATATGTTGCAGGATCTCAAGGAAAGCCTATCTCAAAACAGACTATTTCAAAATGGATAGGCCACTGCATTCGTTTCTGCTACTCACAACATGGCAAATCAGTGTCCAAGGCCATTAGACCTCATTCTACCAGGGCAGCAGCCTTTCTCAGAGGAGTACTAACCAAACATTTTAGAGGCTGCAAGTTGGAGTACAGTGCACACTTTTACAAAGCACTACCATTTACCTCTCTACTCTATATCCAGAGCAGGCTTCGCCACTGCAGCTTTTCAAGGTGTTATAGCCTCTCCTAACCCCCTTTAGACCCAGCCACCCAGCCTTAGCTTTGATATTCAACCCAACAGTAATGACTGCAACAGTGAAACACAATAAACTTAGTACAGTTGTTTACCTGCCATAAATGTAGATGTTAGACTGTATTCACTGTTGCAGTCCAGGTTACCTTCCCTCCATCCCCCTTTTCTTTGCTGGGTCTTACCTATACTTCTCTATCTTGTACAACCTATGTGGTGTATTTGCTTGTAGATGAAGGAAATGTTTATTTTACTGCATGCATAATCATTGGCATAATATTTTTAGCCTATTTTGGGGGCACCTGACATCTGGGGCAAGAAAAACTGAAGAAAATGGCGTTGGCTGCATTTTTTATATCCCTGGTGCACTGACATCAGGGAGGAGGTGACAGCAACCTACGCCAGACCTAGACTTTGGAATTCTGGCCGACCGCGGGTCGCCTGCCAGCAGGATAACCCAACAGTAATTACTGCAACAATGAGAACATCTACATTTATGGTAGATACACAACTGTACTTTCTTTTGTGTTATTGGATGTTGAAAAAGAAACAAATGAAGGAATTGAAGGATGAATTTATTGAGATGGGCTATAACAATGAGTCCTTAGATATGAAAATTGTATGTTCTCGGCTATAGGGAAGAAAGTACAAAACCTTACTTTTCAATTAACACAATGGATGCATCCTCTGAAATTGCTAACACAAACCTGAATAGAGGTAAACTACGTTTTGTGACAACATATAATAGAGCTACTTCTGAGGTAAGAAGAATTATTAATAATTTGTGTATTTTAATATCTTTACCAGAATTATGTCCTATAGTTGGTATGATACCCAGCTTTTCATATAGAAACTGCCAGAATTTAAAACAGAAGCTATGTTATAAAGACATGTGCGTTAAGAATGATGGGGTAACAGTAGTTAAACCAGGCACCCTCCCTTGCTACAACTGTAGTTGCTGTGATGTTATTAATAAAAATAATATTTTTCAACATCCAGTAACAAAAAAGAACTATGTATTTGTAAGTTCAGCAACATGTGTTACAACAAATATATTTGGCTACCTGTAATAGATGTTAGGCATTTTACGTTGGGAAACTAGAAAACTGAAGGAAAGAATAATTGAGCACCATTCGGAAATAAGGAGAAAGATTGATGCCAACTACCTGGCTAAACATATTAGTGAGTATGGTAATGCACATAAAATTTATTTCCAAGTGATAGAGTTTAGAAAGATGTACGTGATGGAGACTTAAATAATAAACTTGAGATGAAGGAATATCAATGGATAAATACACCTCTGTGCAGATGTACTACCGGATTTAAATCAAACTATTTCTTTTAAACTTGTACTAAAACATAAAGAAATGTTTGAAATAGAAACCTATGCTTTTAAAATTTTCATTATTGTTCCTAACCAGGATGTTAATTGTTTAATAGAATACCTAATGGCCGTGTGATTTTTGATAGTATAAATATAGTTAGTATGTGTTAGTACTTTGCACACTGATGAAGGGTTTGTTTGACCTGAAAGCTCTGTTTTATTCAACACTTGTTTAGTATTAGCATTGCTTGGTTTATTTCATATTGTATCCCTGCCTCCTTCCAAGGTCTTGACTGTCATTTTCTTCTTTCAACCTCTTCTTGCTTTGGCCTCCTTTACAGTCTGGGAGTTTGAGAGCTTTGGATTTCATGGCATCCGCCATCCCTGTGTTCCCTGTGGTTAAAGTCCACATGAAAAAGTTTCATCGGTTCCTGAAGTCAGTTTAGCTTCAACATGCACATCCTCTAGACTTGTAGTTTCTCTTCTACCTTGTCTCAAGAAGGAACTTCAGTAGTGGATCCACGAATTGTCTTTAAACCCAGGGCTGCCTTTTCATCCCCTCTTCCCTCTCAGAAACTGTTCAGACGCTTCAGATGTGGGATGCGGAGCGGCTTTTGGCTTGCTAAAGGTGCAGGGATTGTAGTCACATCTTCTAGCAGAAGAAACATCAGTTTCAAAGAGATGAAAGCCCTTTTGTTGGCTCTTCAGGCTTTTAATCCTCTTTTCTCCCCAAGACTTCTCAGGATATTTACAGATAATACCACAGTGATGTATATAAACAAAAGGAGGATGGGGGCAAGATCTTACTTTGTCAGTTGGCACTCTTGGTGTTGGGATCTTGCTGTCCAGTTTTAAATGACTTTTCAGACATTTTACATTTCCTCAGGTCAAAACATCGTAGCAGACACTCTTAGCAGGTCCTTAACTCAATCCCATTAATAGATGCTTCACAGGGATGTGTTTCTGGACTCTAAACAGACAGCTTCCTATGTTTTGTGCCAGAGTCGCAAATCCTCTGGTGTGGAAGGTGGATGCCCTCTCTTTTTCTTGGGAAGGGATGTTTCTTAATTTCTTCTTTTCCCTTCCTCTCATTGCAAACATCCTGTTCAAAATTCAACAGGACACTCCCAAAATCTTGTTGGTGACTCCCTTTTGGTCCCTCTTCTTCTGTATTTAGGCAAGGACAGTCATCACAAGTCACTTCACAGGGTGGACATACTTCTACAAGACAAGAGATCTCTCATCCATCCCCTCCTGTCCACTCTTAACTGACATTGTGAGTGATAGGATTTTGATTCCGCGTAGAAACGTTTTGTCTGAGGCCATGCTTGGGTTCCTGCAGGAGGCCAGGAAACCCAATACTAGGAAATCCTACTCAACCAAATGGAAGAGGTTTTCTGTTTGTTTGGTGTCTTTCTTGTAACCTGGATCCACTTTGTGGATGTTCCTTTGGTTCTCTCTTATATGCTTGAATTGCTTATTGGTGGGTTGGCCTGTACTTCGGTGAAAGGCCCACTTATCAGCTATCATTGCTTGTCTTCCTTTATCTCCTCTTCTGACTTCCAGATTTGAAGCTAAACAATTCCTTAAAGGTGTCCTTCATATTAGTCCTGACAGGAAGCCTGTACCTCTTTCCTGGGATCTTTATTTTGATGTTCTTCATCTCACATTGCTGCAGTCCTTACACTTGGGTAGTCCGCTGTCCTCGGTCGGCCCGAATATCAAAGTATAAGGCTGACGTCGGTCAAGGCACATTTGACTGACATCAGGACGTCAGGGTACAAATGCGCATGACCGACGTCATATCCTCAGTCTTTTTTGCCGCATGGTCCGATGCAGAAGCAGCATTGCAAGTGCCGGTTGGCGTTCTGAAATTTTTCGATTTCGGAGTTTCAGACCGAGTCAAAGTTGGCTAAGTACCCCGTTGGGGAATATTTTAGTTTTTTCTTGCCTCAGTGGTTTACCGGATGTCAGAAAAAGTGAATAATCGTATTTCTTGTGGGAAACAGATACCGCATAGAGACTATCATACTTTGTGTATTCCTTGTTTAGGGCCTGAGCACGACGTTGTTGGGTGTCGCTCTTGTGCTAGATTCAATAAGCGCACTATAAAGAGAAGGTTAGATTGTGCCAGGTTAGTCTTCGGGAAGCGGTGCAATTATAAAATGCCGTCGGATGCTCCGACGCCCGCTTCTTCGAAGCGCAAGGACAAAGCAGTTAAGCCTAGGCTAGAAGAACCGTCCGTACCGGACGCCGGTTCTTTAGAGGTGTCGGTGGAGCTGGTGGTTCCACCGGAGGTTTCTTTGGGATCCCAGGGAGAGACTTTGTTATTGCAGGATGTGGCCTCTCAGGAGGCAGGTCAGGCTGAAGGGGCTTCTCAGGTTACTATACTCCCCTCCCTTCCTAGGGTGGTTAGGCCCTCTCCTTCTGTTTCTAAGGCTTCTCCCAGAGGCAGGCCAGGTTTAGCTTCAGTTGGTGTCACCCCTAGTTCTTCAGGAACTGTGCCCAAGAAGCATATGCTTAAAATGGCAGAAGATTTGATTACTTTGATTAGGGGTTCTTTGCCCCTCCTGATAAGAGACCTAGGGTGGAGCCTGAGCTAGGGAGTTTTGAGCAGGCTTCGGATGTTTCAGAGTCTTCGGCTGAAGACTTGCAGGAGTATTCTCCTTATTCTGATTCTGATGTGGATGATTCTACTCCTTCTGCTTCTCCTCCTGAGGATTTTTCTTTTCAGAAACTCTTCATTCCATGAGGGAGCATTTTAAGTGGGAAGGTCAGGACTTCTCTGATTCCAGGAAAAGGCTTAGGAATTTTTGTTTTACCCCAGCATAGGCCTTTGGCTATACCTCCAGTTTTGGATGTGGTGGAAGATGTATTTACAGAGGCTTCTCTTAAATCTGATTCTTTGCCTCCTGCTCCTGTTAAACCGGATAGGTATTACAGGGTGCCTGAAGCTCATAAGTATCTTTTAAGAGTCCTAGGGCAGACCCAGAAACTGTTAGTCAGGGGCCTAAAGGTGTTAAGGCTTCTGTTGTCAAGAATCCGGTTCCTACAGATAAAGAGGCCAGGGCTTTGGATAGATGGGGAAAGAAAGTTTATACTTCTTCCACTCTAGCTATGAGGGCTTTGAATTGCCAGTTCCACATGTTGAAATACCAAAACTATCTCCTTTCACAATTGAAGTCTAAGGTTGATGCTCTGGCGGAAGGTATTGATTGTAAAGAGTTACAAGATTTAGTACATGTTTCTGAACAGGTGGGTAAGCATTCTTTGCAATGTGGTTTTGATGCTGTACAGGCCTCGTCTAGGGTGGCTGCCACTGGGTCAGTTCTTCGCAGGCACGCCTGGCTGAGGGATCAGAATTTATCTGACCATGTTAAAACAAGGATTTTAGATGCTCCTTTACAATCTGATGTGTTGTTTGGTTCTCCTGTTGAGACAGTTTTAAAGAAAATGGAAGACAAGGCTAAGTCTATGCAGACTGTTAAAGATTTTTGCAGGTTCAGCCTCCAAAGTTTAGTAGAAATTGGCCTACTAAGGGGTGGACGTATCCTTCTTATGATTCCCAGTCTAGGGGTAGATCTAGACGTGGTAGGGGCAGAGCTCAGGGCTCTTTCAGGCCTAGAACAGGGAGTTCTCCTGCACAGTCTTGGTGAGGGCAGGGGTCAGTCCTTTCGTAAACAGACCCAATGACCTACCTTTTCAGCTGCCAGAGCCTTCTCGTCTGGCAGCACCTTTGGGAGGAAGGTTGGCACTTTTCAAAGAAAATTGGAGTTTAATTACCCAAGACAGATGGGTATTGGATATCATACACCACGGTTACAGGTTTTATTTCCATACCTTGCCTCCTTTCAAAGGCATGCCAGACGTTCCTCCTCAACAAAGAATAGAGGCTCACAAGCAAATTTCTCTGTTACTCCAAATAGGGGCCATTCAGCCGGTTCCTATGCCAGAAGTGGGCCTAGGATTTTATTCTCGCCTGTTCCTAGTACCAAAGAAAGGGAACACGTGGAGACCAATTTTGGACTTATCTATCCTCAACACTTATCTGGACATTCCCAAGTTCAAAATGTTGACGTTACAGCAGCTTTTACCTCTGCTGGGCAAAGATCATTGGATGGTAACTTTGGATCTCAAGGAGGCTTATCTTCATGTTCCTATCAGACTGAGTTGCAGGAAGTATCTGCGTTTTTGAGCTGGGACTTCTCATTATCAGTTCTCTGCATTGCCCT
This sequence comes from Protopterus annectens, assembly GCF_019279795.1. NCBI lineage: Eukaryota > Metazoa > Chordata > Ceratodontiformes > Protopteridae > Protopterus > Protopterus annectens. The sequence continues at coordinate 979,803,991 of NC_056728.1, read as the reverse complement.
TTGGCTTATCTACTGCGCCCAGAGTGTTCACGAAAGTTCTGGCTCCAGTGATAGCTTTCCTCAGGTTAAAAGGAATACAGATCTATCCTTATTTGGACGATTGCCTGATTCTGGCTCAAGGAAGGGATGAGCTTCTTCATCATTTGGATTATGTGATAGCAGTGCTAAGATGCCTGGGGTATTCTGTGAACGAAATAAAGTCCAGTCTAGTACCCTCTCAGGACATGTGCTTTCTGGGTGTGAGACTGAATACAGCATCCCAGATGGCCTTTTTGACCCCGGACAAACAAAAGAATATTTCCCTTTACTTTCATCAGTTGTCTCATCAGTCCAGGCTGACTGCAAGGACAGTCCTTCAAGCCTTGGGGTTCATGGCATCTTGTATTCTGGTGCTTCCCAATGCCAAACTGCATATGAGGAAGCTACAATGGTATCTCAAAAATGTATGGACACAGCACTGCCAGGATTTGGACACTGTCATTCAAATAATACCTTGCATTCAAAAGGAATTGTTGTGGTGGGCTCAGGAATGTCACCTAAACAAGGGACTCTCTGTGACCCGGCCAGAGGCGAGTCAGATTCTAACGACAGATGCCTCAGACAAAGCTTGGGGAGCTCATCTGAATGGAAAGTGGATACAAGACAAGTGGCCTGCCAGACTACAACATCTACATATCAACTTGAAAGAGATGTTAGCAGTCCAGTTTGCATTAATAGCTTTCAAGGATTTACTTCTCCCAGGGCAGGTGTTGATTCTAACAGACAACACAACTGTCATGTGGTACATCAACAAGCAAGGCGGAACACATTCTTATCCTCTATGCAGGCAAGCAATGATTTTGTGGGAGACTGCTCTCAGTTTACAGCTAAATCTTCAGGCAAGGTTTCTGCCGGGAGCACAGAACTCCTTAGCAGATGTGTTGAGCAGACAAATTATGGATCCCCACGAGTGGAAATTGGATCCGCATGTATTTCAGAAATTGACAGTGTCATGGGGAACTCCAGACATAGATCTGTTCGCTTCTCCACTAAACCACCAGCTGCCAAAGTTTTGCACGAAAAGGTTTCATCCCACAGCTTGGAAAGTGGATGCTCTTTCTTTCAATTGGAGCAATCTTCATGTGTATGCCTTTCCGCCTCTGCCTCTCCTCCCAAAGGTACTACTAAAGGCCAGACAAGACAAGCCAAGGATGATTTTGATAGCTCCAGATTGGCCTCGACAGCATTGGTACCCATTACTGAGAAGCCTGGTACGGAAGCCTCCATGGCCTTTGCCTTCGATTCCACACCTGTTGTCTCAGGAGGATAGTCATTTGCTCAATGTCAAGCTTCACTCTCTGCACCTAACAGCCTGGCATATTCTGTTTTGAACCATAGTGGGCCTCCACTTCCACAGCAAGTTTTGAATGTTATTTTGGAAGCTAGAAGGCCTAGTACAAGGAAAGTGTACGCAGATAAATGGAAGAGATTTTTATTTTGGAGTGCGGCAAAGGATTTTGATGTTTCTGAGCCTAATTTAAGTGTGGCTCTTCAATATCTTACTGAGTTACTGGACAAAGGTTTGTCCTTCTCTTCTATTAAGGTTCATGCTGCAGCAATTTCGCTCACTATGATTGTGACCCACCATTGTTTTCTCATCCTTTGTTCAAGCAATTTCTTAGAGGGGCAAAGAATATAAGACCCCCACGAAGAGCTCCTACTCCTGCTTGGGATCTCAATTTTGTGTTGGAGAAACTCACTCTACAACCTTTTGAGCCTGCAGCTACTACTGAATTAAAGTTTTATCATGGAAGACTGCTTTTTGTTGGCTATTACCTCTGCAAGAAGGGTTTCTGAGTTGCAGGCCCTTATGGCGGTTGAGCCTTTCTTAATTTTCCATAAGGATAGGGTATCTTCACGCACTAATCCTTCCTTTATGCCTAAAGTGGTTTCTAGTGTGGCTTTAAACCAAACTATTCATTTGCCTACTTTTTATGCAAATCCCCAAAATAAAGGGGAAAAGATTTTGCACACTTTAGATGTACACAGGCAGTTGCGATATTATTTGGACAGAACTAAAGGGTTCAGGCAGTCTCAGCAGTTATTTGTTTCTTTTGCTTTGAGTTCTCAGGGCAAGCCTGTGTCAAAACAAACTATTTCTAAGTGGATTGGGTTTTGCATTGCTTTCTGTTATTCCCATCATGGCAAGGAGATTCCAGCTGGGATTAGGCCTCATTCCACTAGGGCTACTGCCACTTGACAGCTTTTTGAGGGGTGGCAACTAAGGACATTTTGGAGGCAGCTACTTGGAGTTCAGTGCATACTTTCTCTAGGCATTATCACCTACCACTTTACTCTAAATCCAGGGCTGGTTTTGCCACTGCTGTTTTGCAGGGCATTTTGGCAGCTCCTGCTTCCTTATAGTTTGGCCATCCTCCCTTACCTCTGCTTTGGGATTCTACCCAAGTGTAAGGACTGCAGCAATGTGAGATGAAGAACATAGTACAGTTTTGTACCTACCATAAATGTAGATGTTCGAAGATCCACATTGCTGCAGTCCAATTTACCCTCCCTCCTTCCCCTCTGTAGTTAGAGGCGGTTGTGTGGCTTGGGTTGTCAATAGGGGGTATATTGTATATATTGTACATATTTTTAGTGCTAGGATGGTTGGTTGTTTGTTTGCTGTCTTTTGGTTTTGACCTTTATTTTTAGGGTCTTCTGACATCTGGGGCAAGAAAAGACTGAGGATATGACGTCGGTCATGCGCATTTGTACCCTGACGTCCTGATGTCAGTCAAATGCGCCTTGACCGACGTCAGCCTTATACTTTGATATTCGGGCCGACCGAGGACAGCGGACTACCCAAGTGTAAGGACTGCAGCAATGTGGATCTTCGAACATCTACATTTATGGTAGGTACAAAACTGTACTTTTTGGAGAAGTTGATTCCAGCTCCTTTTGAGCCTGCTGCTTCAGCTTTCTTGCAACATTGCTCTTGAAGACTGTTCTTGTATTGGCCCTTACTTCTGCCAACAGTTGTCTGAGCTTCCAAGCCCTTTTGGTTTGTCCTTCTTTTTTGGTGTTTCATAAGGACAGGGTGTTCTTGCATACTAATCCTTCTTTTATGCCCAAGGTGGTTAATGAGTTGTCACTTAACCAGTCTATTAATTTGTGTACTTTTTTCCTCCTCTTCGGAATCTGCCAGTGAGAGGGTGCTGTATACTTTGGATGTGCATAGACAACTCATAGATTTTATTTGAATAAGACTAAGTTTATTAGAAAATCTGATCAGTTTTTTTCATTCTGGGTCCTTGGGATTAACCACATCCAAGCAGACTGTTTTTTCTTGGATCTCTAAAGCGGTTTCCTTTTATTATACTTTTCATGGTAAGAGCTTTCCTTCTTCTGGAAAGACTCATTCTTCTAGAGCTGCGGCTTCTTTTGGTGCTTTTTTTCAAGGGTTTGGATACCAACTCTTTTCTTGAAACAGCTGGCTGGATTTTTGTGCATACTTTTACCAAGCACTACAAGTTGAATCTCCAGAGCAAGATCTGGTTTTGCTAGGTCCATCCTTCATGGCTTCCTAGAGAAGTGTGATGGTCCTTCCTCCTCTCAGGTTTCTTCTTGAGCTTTGGCCCTCTCCCATATGTGAAGAATACTGCAACACATGAATGGATGAACATAGTTTAATTCCGTTTTGGCTATACTGGTTACCTCTTGGTTTTCCTTGGACTGACATTCATACTAGGGATATCGGTTGTGAGGATGGTACGTCCGAATAGCACCTTTATGCCCTACACTATGTAAGAAACATACATGTGACCTTCAGTATACCTTAAAGCAACCTAAGGCTTTTGTATACTGGCTGGAAATCAGGTTGCCCTAGGCAGGGATTTCCAGATGTAAGGAATACTGCAGCAGTGAAGGAAAAGACATCTACTGTTATGGTAAGATTTTACACAACTGTAGTATATATCCAAAGAGTGGAAGAAGGTTTACATATGTATGACACATTTGATAATTGTGAGTGTGTGACACTATCCCCTGGGATTCTGGATGCTGGCTAAGGCTCTAACCACCCTTATAGTGCCTTTTTTAGGCAAGGTTCAAATGACAAATTCACCACTGTAACAGGTACAAGCAAGCAGAATCTGAGGGTATTGCTACTCAATGCTAGAAGTTTGTTTGTCTTTTTGTCTTTTCCCGGTTAGGGGTCACCACAGCGGAACTCCAGTCCGCTAATGATTGGCAGTCTATTTTTATGGTGCCGAGTTGCCAGCCCGATGCCCAACCTTCAGCGAAGGCACGCCCATTCACACATGTCTTTCGGAGGCCACTCGACCACGGGGAGGACATGCAGACACCACACAGAAGGCACTCCAGCCGAGAATCGAACAGGAGAACCTCTTGCTGTGAGGCAACAACACTACCGCTGTACCACCGCGGCTTAGTGCCTCAAAATGCACTCACTCGAGGCACTCCTTAAAATGAAGAACATCGACATCTCTGCAGTGACAGAGACCTGGTTCAAGGCTCCAGAGAGTACCCCTGAATTACCAAGCTATAATTCATACCACACCTTTCAGCCACCTAACCTGGACTGAAACACTAAAGGTAGAGGCGTGTCCATATTCATTAAGGATATTCACACCTCCAGGCTAGCTGCTCAGAATAATGCATCTGAAATTATCCAAGTGCAACTAACTCTGGGCAAGACCGCAATCCAGATTGTAGCTTGCTACACATCCCCCACAATGCCCCAGGATTCCCACTCCTCATTTCTTGATACACTGGAAAATATTAGGGTACAACTTAACACCCTAATAATGGGTGATTTCAACTACCCCACCATTATCTGGGAAAACTACTCCTGTACCAACTCTTGTGCGCAACACTTTCTGGAATTCATAAATTCCAATGCCTTGGATCAACTTATCCACATCCCCACCAGGGGCAGCAGTATCTTAGACCTGGTTATTACCAACATGGGCAACCGGTGATCAACACCAGAGGTCAATTCCTCGTTGGTCAGATCCCACCACAAGCTATAATCATCCTAGACATCCACATCCCTCCCCCACCCCCCATTAGGGAAACCACCGTAAAAAATTTCTCCAAAGCCAACTTCACACTTAAGACAGAAGTGGCAAACTTCACGACACCCATGCTGACGGACAATATAGGTATGACTGCTGAATCCTACACAAATGCACTTTATAAGCACTTACACGAATGGGTGGATCGTGCAATCCCTAACAGTACCAAGATGCTATCCTCCAAAAAAAAGGAAGCCAATCTTGTGGTCCCCTGCCACAAACAAACTCTACAACAGAAGAAAGAAACTGTTGCAAAAAAAAGAGTGAAATCCCATGACTGGAGGAACTCCCTGGTCAGCCTCAATAAGAAGCTGAGATCCCTCATAAAATCCTCCAAAGCTAGTTATGAAAATAAAATCGCCACTGATTCTAAAGACAACCACAAAGCATTCTTATAGCTATGTCCAGAATCTCAATGGCAACACTCAGATCTGCTCTGAGTTACAGCACAATGGCACTAAATATACAGAACCAACTGATAGTGCCAACATCCTGGCAGACAGGTTCAGTGCTAACTTTACCCCCTCCCCCCCTCATCCCATAAAGGGCCCATCTCTGTGCTGGAAGAATGCAAAATTCCTGTAATCACGGCTGCACAGGTAAAAAACACACTCTCCAAAGCCAAGAACACAGCATCTATGGGACCTGACAACATCCCAGGCTGCGTTCTACATGAACTACAGAACGAACTGGCACCCCACCTAAGTACCATGTTCAATCATAGCCTCACCTCAGGCTGTGTACCCACTGAATGGCGCACAGTGACGGTTATCCCACTTCACAAAGGGGGAGCCACCACGGACCCCGGAAACTACCGTCCCATTACCCTGATGAGCCTGGTCTGCAAGGCTATGGAACGTATCATCATGGAACTTATAAACAATTACATTGGTAATCGCCAAACTTAGAACCCCACCCAGTTCGGGTTTGTAAAAGGCAGATCATGTCTCCTAAACCTGATAGACTTCTTTGAAGTGGTCACCAAAGCCGTAGATGAGGGTAAGGTGGTTCACACAGCCTATCTAGATATCACCAAGGCTTTCGACACCATCACTCTCTCTGGAATTACAGATAAACTCACTAAACTAGGTATAAATCCCTATGTCACAAGATGGGTTGCCAACTGGCTCACTGACAGAACCCACACTTTGAAAGTAGCAGACTCCAAATCCAACTTCAGACCAGTGACAAGTGGAGTACCACAGGGTTCAGTCCTGGGTCCTCTCCTGTTTGGTATCTACTTCTCTGAAGTACAGACTAACACAGAAGGTCTTTGGCTAATGAAGTTCGCAGATGACTGCAAACTAGAAGACATAATCAAAACTCCAAAAGATGTGGACATCTTACAAAAGGGCCTCGCTGAGACAGATGCCTGGTGTCAAAGCCATGGCCTCAAGCTCAGTGCCAAAAAGTGCATTGTCATCCCTTTTGGTAAAAACTCTGTACCTCTCCTTTGATAATCATAGTAGTCCGGAAATCCTTCTACGTGGCACACCTCTTCACAAAAGGTTTCTCATCCAGGAAAAAAAGAGGTCATTGTTCCCCTCAACTCATCACTCATTAGGCCCATTATAGAGTACAATGCCCCTTTTGGTATGTACCTCCCAAGACATCTACAACAACCAAAAAGGCCGCAGAAATACCTCATAAAGAGGATTGCCAGCCTCAAACAGATGCCCTACGCAGACCGTCTCAAAAAAACTGCAGCTTTACTCTGTCGCATATCGTCTACTCAGGGGCAATCTCTGCCGAACACACAAAGTTATGTCAAACCCAGAGCTTTTGGACATGCTCCACTTAAAGAAATCACAGTCCCTCCAAGCTACACGCTCTAGGGACCTAAACCTTGTCACCACAATAAACGGAACATGCTGGAGGGATAGATTCCTGTCCCAGAGACTTCCCATACTCTGGAACAAACTGCCTATTTGTATAAAACAAAGCTCCTCATTAGCACTCTTCAAGAAAAATCTTGATGATTGGATGGGAGATAGGAAATTCACCCCAGGGATCACTTCTGTGGCTCTGCTCGACAGTGGCACAGGAAAATAATTTTCTTGGGTGGTGAAAGCCAGGGAACCTTTTGGCTAGGCTTATATAGACCCTAGGGCCAATAGCCTAGTGCCTACCTATGAACTATAGTGTTGTGTGTGCCCTTTCCATCATTAACTGGGTCTGTGGAGTAGGGTCTTCACCAGTGGTCCCAAACTTATCTTATATCAGCTACAACACACGACAATAGACACCTTTGTGAGTGGCCTGTAGCCTGTGTCTTTGCAAACGGCATATTGAGGAATCTGGTGTGTGTCCACTTATCAACTTGATGAATCTGCGGGAGGATGATTTGCATGAAAAAGTGATACAGGTCACACACGTACTTGGAGGGAATTATGGGATCTGTCTTGACACACAGACACTGTGTATGGTAATGTGCCTTGTGTGTAAGGCACACCATCTGGCAGTTGGAGTAAAAGCTGTTTACCTTTGGTACTTTGAATGATGTAAAGACAGGTCGAGCCTTGATGACTTTATGGTTGCAGTCATTGGATCCTCAAGACCTCAAAGTACTAGGCAGTTAGGCTGCATTATAGAATACCTGTATAGTGGTGCTTCTCTCTTCTGCTTTTCTCCCAATCCTACAGCGTGTTGTAGGAAAAGCAGTAGGCAAGTAGTCACGTGGAACCCTAAGATGCTTACATAAACACCTTAAAATAGACACTTAACAGTTAAGGCCTCCTACCTTCCAAATCAAGCAGAGCTGTACATGATTGTCCTGGTGTAAAGTTGTCTACCCATCCAGCCATCAAGAGTAGCCTTAAATGTAGTCTTAGTAGTGCTTTGTTTGTCTGTAGTGGTAACTTGTTTTATAGACTGGGAATATGATCAGTGAGCCTTGTTTATTTGTTGGTGTAGATTTAGGTTCCTAGTCTGGGTACTTACAAAGCCACTTGTTTTGCAAAGAAAGTGGTCAGATGGGATTGAGTCTTTCATGGCTTAAAGAGCAAGACAGGAGTCATCTCTGAGCAACCTGTAGATTGAGTGTAATGAGAATTGTGCTATTCTCTGGATAACTGAAAGATTTAAGGCCTTTGATTTTCTTGGTAAGATATCTCTGAGGGCTCTTCTAGTTGAGCAGTTTGTTTTTGTGTTCAATGAGGGGTCTTTGGAGTTTGAAGATATCCCCTTGTAAATTAACAGGGCTAGATAGAAGGATTTCCTGAGTAGGGTGGAAAGATAATCAAGCTGAGAGAGAAAATTGTCCATATAAGCACTCAGGCATGTTATGGCTATGGTTTCTGAGGGGGATTAACATTTAAAATGTATTATTTATTTTATTTTATATTTGTTTACTGAGAAGATTTGACGGGACACACATCCTTTTTCAGCAAAGGCGCAGGAAGAAAAGCTCCACATAGTACAAATAAGTTGATCAGACTTTGAGTACGTAACACATCATCATCATCATCTTTTGGCTGTTCCCGTTAGGGGTCGCCACAGCAGATCACCTGTTTCCATTTCTTCCTGTCCTCTGCATCTTGCTCACCAACCACCTGCATGTCCTCTCTCACCACATCCATAAACCTTATCTTAGGCCTTCCTCTTTTCCTGTTACCTGGTAGCTTCATCGTTAGCATCTTTTTCCCAATAAACTCAGCATCCCTCCTCAGCGCATGTCCAAACCAATGTAATCGTGCCTCTCTGGCTTTGTCTCCAAACCTTCCAACCTGGGCTGACCCTCTAATATACTTATTCCTAATCCTGTCCACCCTCGTCACACCCATTGCAAATCTTAACATCTTTAATTCTGCCACATCCAGCTCAAACTCCTGCCTTTTTGTCAATGCCACTGTCTCCAACCCATATAATATAGCTGGTCTCACTATCCTCTTTTAGACTTTCCCTTTCACTCTTACAGGTACTCGTCTGTCACAAATCACTCCTGACGCTCTTCTCCACCACTCCATCCTGCCTGTACTCTCGTCTTCACCTCTCTTCCACACTCACCATTACTCTGAACTATTGACCCCAAGTATTTAAACTCATCCACCTTCGCCACCTGTACTCCTTGCATCCTCACCATTCCTCTATCCTTCCTCTCATTCACACACATATATTCTGTCTTAGTCCTTCTGACCTTCATTCCTCTTCTCTCTAGAGCATACCTCCATCTCTCCAGGGTCTCCTCCACCTGTTCCCTTCTTTCACTACAGATCACAATGTCATCTGCAAACATCATAGTCCACGGGGACTCCTGTATGATCTCGTCTGTCAACCTGTCCATCACACTACCCTCGTACATATCCTGTACCACTTTTACATACTTTTCTGACACTCCTGACTTCCTCATACATTACCACAACTCCTCTCTAGGCACCCTGTCATATGCTTTCTCTAAGTCTACAAAAACAAATGCAACTCCTTCAGACATTCTCTGTAGTTCTCCAAAACTCTCAGAGCAAAGATTGCATCTGTAGTGCTCTTTCCTGGCATGAAACCATACTGCTGATCACTAATCATCATGTCCCTTCTTAACCTTGCTTCCACTACTCTTTCCCATAACTTTATGCTGTGACTGATCAATTTTATCCCTCTGTAGTTACAACAGCTCTGCACATTACCCTTATTCTTAAAAATCGGTACCAAAACACTTTTTCTCCATTCCTCAGGCATCCTCTCACTTTCCAAGATTTCATTAAACAATCTGGTTAAAAACTCCACTGTCATTTCAACTAAACATATCCATGATTCCACAGGTATGTCATCTGGGCCAACAGCCTTCCATTCTTCATTCTCTTCATAGCTATCCTTACTTCCTCCTTGCTAATCCATTGTACTTCATGATTTACTATCCCTACATCATCCAACCTTCTCTCCCTCTCATTCTCTTCATTCATCAACCCCTCAAAGTACTCTTTCCATCTCCTCAACGCACTCTCCTCGCTTGTGAGTATGTTTCCCTCATTATCCTTTGTCACCTTTACCTGCTGCACATCTTTCCTAGTTCGGTCCCTCTGTCTAGCCAATCGGTACAGGTCCTTTTCTCCCTCCTTAGTGTCCAACCTTTTATACCACTCTTCATATGCCTTATCCTTAGTCTTCGCCACCTCTCTCTTTGCCATGCACCTCATCTCCTTATACTCCTGTCTACTTTCTTCATCTCTCTGACAATCCCACTTCTTCTTTGCCAACCTCTTTCTCTGTATACTCTCCTGTACTTCCTCATTCCACCACCATGTCTCCTTGTCGTCCATAACACATACAAGATAGTAAACTTTGAGCGCATTTTAAATTGCAGTGAGATACATATATGTGACCATACATAATTAACAGATTCCATACAAACATTAAATAGTTACTATAGAGAATTAGTTAGAAATACACATACAGAGGTTTTTCTGAGACGTTGTACCAGCTATTTATCAGAGCTTTAAGAAGTATCAGCTTAGAAGAAGTCACTGCATTAGCTAAGAGAATGAGTTTAATCGGGAAAAGTACATGGGCATAGCCATTTGTTGGATAAGTGAGTTTTTAGCATTTTTTTTAACTGAGTTAAGGCTGTAGAAGATATGTTAGAAGGTAGTGCATTCCAGATTTTGGCTATGTAGTTTGAGTAGGGGGCTTCTCCAGCAAGATTGTCAGCTGTGGCTATTTTTATAGGAGGTTTAGTGCTGGATCCTAGAGTTTGGCTGTAGTAGTTTTTGCAGGGTTGTTGTTTTCTCGAGTTGATAGATTTTCTGGGCCTTGGTAAGTTGGTTAAAGAGTAAGAGTTGGAGGAGTTCAGACCAACTGAGTTGTTTGAGTGCAGAACAATGTTGAGACCTAAATGGTGAGTTTGCTTGCATACCTTCCAATTTTATTATAACAGAGTCTAGTTTTGCCAAGTTTTTTTAGGTTAGTTAATGTGGGTGATGTAGAGATGAGATCAGATGGGAATGAGCAATAGTAGTTTTTGTGTTTTTTTTTTCTAAAATAATGCCTGTTTCTGTATAGTGAACCAAGTTTTTTCTGTACTTTTTATGGTTTGGGATATGTGTTTGTCAAATCTTGTTTTGCTGTCTGTTTCTACTCCCAGTCATTTGGTTATTTGTAAATACAGAGAAGAATAGGGGACCTAATATAGACCCATGGGGAACTCCTAGGGTCACAGGAAAAAGAGATGAAAGCTCTTGTTTCCAATGTGTTGCTTGGTGGGTCCCAGTTAGGTAGCCCTGGAATCAGGCAAGACTAGGTTGAGAGATTCAACTCAGAGAAGGCATTAATAAGTTTGTTATGTGAGACCATATTGAAGGCTTTCAATAAGTTTAGAAAGATAGAAGATACATAGGTTCATAGATTAAGTACTAGGCTAACTGCACTTGTGAGCCATTTGAAGCCTAGCCAATTATCCCCTGTGAGATTCAAACCCTGTACCTTGTGTTTGTAAAGCAAACATCATAACCATTAGGCCACACTCCCAACATATTTACTATTATTTCTGTGAAGGTTAATAGTGTTAGTAAATGACATCAGCTCAGTGGTATTATTGTGGTATGGATGGAAACCATCCTGCATATTGGTTAATATCTTGTTTGTATTCAGGTAGTCCATGATTTGTTTATGAACAGTTCACTCTCTAGTATCTTATAGTGGGGACAAGATTGTGGTTGGTCGGTAGTTAGATCAGTTGAATTGTCTCCTTTATGGAGTGGAATAGTGTGGGAGGTTTTTCAATGGTAGGGACTCCGTGTTCTGATATAAATCATACCTCCCAACCATACTGAATTACTTGGTTTTTACTGAGTTATGGGGTCCAAATAATAGGGTGCCACGACTCCCGAGTGGTACCCTTCATTTCCGAATTTTTTTCCCAGCTTTTTTTTTTTTAATTTTTTTGCCCCCCCCCTTTTTTTTTTTTGCATGCACGATGACGTCAGCTCCATCAGCTTGTCGGACTTGAGCTCAAGGGCACATTGCAGGAGTTTACTAGCAAGCGGGAAGCTGGATTTATGCTAGCTGCTTTCTTATCAGCCTGTCGCACATTTCCAGCAAGCGGAAAGGACTTTACTTTTCCAGCTGTTACTAGCGAGCTGGAAGGACTTTATTTATTAGTGACTTGAAACATGCTGGCTGCTTTCTCTTGCGAGTGGGAAGGATGACTTTTATGCTGGCTGCTTTCACGAGCAGGGACTGCTGGAAGAGAAGCTGCTTTTGCTTGTTATGGTGAATACACCTGGTGGCTAGAGAGGTATTCAGTCAGGCTCAAACCCTGTACCTTGGGTACAGGTAAAAAGAGCCTAAAGTCCCTGGCCACCACCACTCGTGAATTTATGCCTCTTATTTTTGTTCTGTTCCTCATAAAATCTGTGGTTTTCAGGATTTTTGTGGCAAATCACTGAAGGATTTTTGTGCTAAGAGGTTGAGAACTATGGTGAGAAGTAAGAAATGATTTCACTAAATGATAGCCATTTAAGTTTCAGTCTTTCTGTCTTTCAGGAAATAATGACAGGCATTTGAATTTCAAAGTAATGACAGGCATTTGAATTTCATACTTCATGTTCTTCATAATATAAATGGTAACACAAAACCTTTTATTCTAGTAATTTTCTAAGTTTATAATATCAGTATTTGAAACTTGTCCCTATTTTGGGTCTGTATTCCCCCATTATTGCATTTGTCCAGTTTTTTTGTGCTAAGACATTGAGATAGCTATGCTGAGAAGTGAGAGAACTGAATTCTGTATTCCCCTATTATTGTCTTTGTCCAGGTTTGTTGTGCTAAGAGGTTGAGAACTATGGTGGGAAGTAAGAACTGATTTCACTAAATGATAGCCATTTAAGTTTCAGTCTTTCTGTCTTTCAGGAAACTGCTGATTTGGCATAACGGTATGTTGCTCTGACTGTAGTGTGCAGTGCTCTGGGTTCAAGACTTGGCAGTGAAATGCCCCCAGAAAAAAATGAAATTGAAAACAAGTTTGAGAAGCTGTGCAAAATGCCTATGGCTTACACTACTGTCATTGTAATATATATATATATATATATATATATATATATATATATATATATATATATATATGTATATATATATATATATATATATATGTATATGTATATATATATATATATATATATATATATACATACACACACACACACACGTGTGTGTGTGTGTGTATATATATATATATATATATATATATATATATATACACACACGTGTGTGTGTGTGTGTATATGTATATATATATATATATATATATATATATATATATATATATATATTTATACACACACACACACACGTGTGTGTATGTGTGTGTATATATATATATATATATATATATATATATATATATATATATATATATATATATATATACACACACACACACACACACACACACACACATACACGTGTGTGTGTATATATATATATATATATATATAAAGTAGACTTTTTTGATGGAAATGTTCTGAATTGGGTAGCTTTGTCATTTATTGGTTCATAGGTAGGTACTAGGCTATCGGCCCAAGGGCCTAAGTTATCCTAGCCAAAAAGGTTCTCTGGCTTACACCACCCAAGAAAGTTATTTTCCTGTGCCCCTGTTGAGCAGAGCCACAGACGTGATCCCAGGGGTGTAGTTCCTATCCCCCTTCCACTCATTAAGATTTTTCTTAGAGTGCTAATGAGGAACTTTGCTTGACATAGATGAGTAGCTTGTTCCAGAGTACTGGAAGCCTCTGGGACAGGAATCTATCCCTCCAGCATGTCCTGTTTACTGTGGTGACAAGGTTTAGGTCCCTAGAGAGTGTAGCTCGGAGGGATTGGGATTTCTTTAGGTGCAGCATGTCCAACAGCTCTGGGTTTGACATAGTTTTATATGTTAGGCAGAGACCACCTCAGAGTAGGCGAGATGTGTAAAGCTGGAGTTTTTTGAGACAGTGTAGGGCATCTGTTTGAGGCGAGTAATCCTCTTTGTGAGGTACTTCTGTGGCCTTTCCAGCTGCTGCAGATGTCTTGTGAGGTACATTCCAAAAAGGGCATTGTACTCTGTAATGGGTCTAATGAGTGTATGCATTTTGTTTCATTGCCTACTGGAAAAAAGTTCACACAAATTTAAAATGCGCTCTAAGTCTAACAAGCATGCTGTATTATACAAGGAATGTAATTAAAAGTCAGGAAGTTGTATCAAAGAACACATGTATGTTTCTTGTTTTGTGTGCAAGGGGCCTATAATTTGAAAACAGCCCAAATGTAATCTTTATCCACTACTGGCCCGATGCATTTTCTTTGGATGTGGTGTGGGTTTCAATGCTGTTTTAATGAATGTGAGTTTCAAGGGCAGAGAAGTTTTAATGCTTAGTATATTTTCATTGTGACACTGTATTGCTTTGTTTAGCAGATGTCTATTAGTGTTTGTGCATTGTGCTATAAAATGTAAAACTAAAACCCAAATAATCATTGTAGACGTAAAGCAGTATGCACACATTAGTGTTTATGGTAAATGGGGCGAAATAGCCAGGCAGTGGGATATTGGAATTACTGCAAGGGGACTCTGGTGCCATATTTTGGTTGTCTGTTCTTCAGTTTGCATTTGAAAGTTGGTGTCCCATAATTCCAATGGAGTGGGCAGGGATACTTAATTATGTATGCAAATTTTATTTTAATCTGCAGACAGATTTGTACTTCTTTTTCATGGGCCTTATCCACATTTTTGATGTTTCCAGATTGAGAGGTATGATATCGATCTATTGATAAGAATGGAAACTAGATGGGCAATTCCTTCAGCTGTTAGTCTTAAAAAAACTTCTGGTAAGTTGTCTGCAGCTAAAGTAGTGGGCTTTAATTTCTTAAGTCTTTTTATTGTATCAGTTCAGGCAGGTTGGAGGGAGAAGGTGGTGTTTTTTCTCAGTATAGCAGTAACTGGAGTAGGAGTGGAAGTTCAGTTGTTAGAGGGGGCTAAAATAGTTTCTGCAAAGTATTGAACTGGGCAGCTATGTTGTCTTAGCCATTACTAGTAGTGTGTGTGTGTGTGTGTGTGTGTGTGTGTGTGTGTGTGTGTGTGTGTGTGTGCTGGCTTTGCCAGGTATGAGTATTTTGTTTATTGCTGACCAGAATTTGTGCGTTATTTCGGTTTTTAGTTTGGATGTCAGAATAATTTTTTTTGTCCTGTTTAATTTTTTCTTTTTGCTTTGTTTCTCAGTTCTCAGTAAGCTTGATTTGGAATTTGTGATTTAGTTTTGTACCAGTGTTCCCAGGCATTGTCGTGTTTTTAGCAGTGACCAAGTTTCTTTGTTTAACCATGGGACAAAGTTAGATTAAACTCCTTATAGTTCTAGGAGGAGCCTGTGTGCTTAAGATAGAGGAAGGTAGTATTAAAGTATTCCACAGGCGAAATAGTTTGTGGTGACCAGTTAATGTTGAATTTTATGAAGTCATTGGGGTTCAGGTGTTTTTTGTTCTGTATTTGTTGATGAATAGTTTTAGTTGGGTTAATTCGCTGTCTAAGTAGATAGGTTGGGAGATGGTCACTGAGGCTGTCAGACAGCCAGAGTGAGGTGTGTGGACTAGTTATTTGTTAAGATCCAGTTGAGAATGAAGTGTTTATTGAATGACTTGTCTATCCTAGTGGGGGTTTGAATGAGTTGGGTGAAGCTGTAGAGGTTGATGTGATTAATGGGGTTTAGGGAATTGGAGTTTGACCAGTCAATATTAAAATCACACTTAATTATTGTTTCCTGGGGTAGTGAACTTGTGGTCCAGTTCAAAATGTTTTTTAAAGTCTGGATGTTGTCCTCAGGTGGGATATAGGTTACAGTTATGTTTATATATTTTTTTGCGTTAATGCTAAGCTTGGCAAGTAGCACTTCAGCATTGTCAAAGGTGGGAGTGATGTGATCTAAGGCTTCTAGGGAAAGGTGATCTTTAAAGAGCAAGGATGTGCCACAACCTCTTTTCCTATTCTGTCTCGACGTATGAAGGAGAATCTTACTGTTGGTAACATTGGGTGTAAGCCTTGTTTCAGGGATAAATACAATGTCAGGTAAGTATAGACAGAGGTTGTCATGCAGCTCATGGACTTTGTTAGTGATACTTCTAATATTTATGTTTAATAGTAAGATATTGTTTTTTTTCTGTGAGAAATTGTTGGTAGTGTGTGGTTGGTGGCATTTTGAGGCTTTGCTGTTGGATCATTGTTTGGGTGAATGTCCCCACTAAGTGCAAGTCTGGATGCTATACTTACTAAGGTGTTTAGGAATTTAACTGTATTCCGGTCATATTTATGAGAACATTTAGAGTTGTTGGGGTGAGAGCGTAGGGAGTAGTATGTGTAATGGAAGGCTGTGGTGTTAAGGATAGAGGAGGAAATAATAAAGTTGGTAGGTTTAAGTGTTTGTGGGTAGCGGGAAGAAATAGAATAGGATGTGACAGGTTCTTCTAGGTTGGTTTGGTAAGAGGAGATGTGTGCAGCTAGTGTTAGAATTATTAAAATAGCAGTATGTATGTGTAATTGTTTGCTTTATTGCAGCTGAGGTTGTACGGGAGCATTATGTATTGCTTTTGTTGAAGTTTTGTAGTTAGGTGTAATGAACTCAATGTAGTGAAGTGTGCGTTGTTTGTACTATTATGGGTTGAGGGAAGGTGTAGTTTTAGTTTAGTGTTGAATATACTGTATAAGGTAGTGTGTTATGATTGGTTGAATTCAGTTGAGGGAGTGGTTATTCAAGAATAAACGAGGGGAAAGTGGTGGTGGGTGGGAATGGGGGTAGGGGAGCGGAATAAGCCCTAGCATAACAGATGAATGGAGCAGGCAGAACCTGTTGAGATCGTGTTCAAAGAAGTTTGCATATAAGGCTGATGACACTAAAAACAAACAAACCAAGTGGATAAAAGTTGCCTTAGTCCATGAAACCAGCTAAAATGAAAAAAAAACAAACAAAAAAAAAAGATAAGGCAACCATGCACTGTCAAGGTACATCTGTTTATTAAACATGGTAAGTGCTTTCATGCAGGAAATCTGCACTTATTCAGAACAAGTAAACAAAAAAAAACTACAAGCATTTAATTAATACATTAAACACCTAATTAAAATCAGTTCACTTCAGTGAGCAAGCCCACGAGCCTTAAGCATAGGCTTTAAAGGTACACAACTATTAAAGCCTGGGGCTTTGTGTGCAGAAAAGTTGATAATCCAATTAGTCTCTGTTACCTCCACCTTATTATTAACATCACCACTTCTTAAATCCAGTTCAACCAACTGAAGTACAAGAAAACTAAAACTATGCCCTTTGAATTCCTGTACATGTTTATAAAGTGCACTAGTGGTGTCTTTATTACGAATATAACCTATTAACATCCCGCTCACCAGGCTGAACAAGGAGAAGGTCATGGTGAGCTGCCTGTCTGGCGCTTGGATCCGCCACATAACACAAACACTCAGGTCACTCCAAGGCAAGTACAAATATGACTCGGTCATTGTCCATGCTGGTGTGAATGACCTGAGACGTACCTCCCTGGACTACATGAAAAGAGACATAGAGGAGCTCTCTGAGCATGTAGCCCAGGCCGGTATGACCCTGACTTTGAGTAGCATCTTACCCTCACCAAGAATGATGCCACAATATGAAGACAAGATGATCAATTTCAACAATTGGCTTAAGTATTGGTGTCATTCAAAGGGGATCCAATGCCTGTCAGCCTGGGATGACATGCTCGACAAGCCACAATGCTTCGCTAGGGACGGCTTGCACCTGTCACCCCTGGGCTTTCGGATATTGGCAAAGGCTCTTGCCACCCCCGTAGTGCCTTTTTTAGGCAAGGCTTAAAAGACAAACCCACCTCCATAGGTATCACAAGGGATAAGAAACTAAGAGTAATGCTACTCAATGCCAGAAGTCTAAACCTCAAGATGCACGCACTCGAAACTCTCCTTAGCATGGAAAACATCGATATCTGTGCAGTAACATAAACCTGGTTCAAGGCTCCCGAGAGCATCCCAGCACTGCCAGGTTATACCTCATACCATGTTTTTCGGCCCCAAAACTTGGACCGAACCACAAAAGGAGGGTGAGTATCAATATTCGTCAAAGATACCCACACCTCCAGGTTGGTGGCACAGCACGAAGCATCAGAGACTATCCATGTGCAACTAACAGTGGGTAAAACTGCCTTCCAGTTTATAGCCTGCTACAGACCACCCTCCCAAACCCTGGAACCCCACTTGGCCTTCCTGAGAACACTGGAAAATATGAAGGTCTCTCCAAACACCATTATATTGGGCAACTTCAACTACCCAAACATAGACTGGGAGCATTACTCTAGCTCCAACACCCTAGCCCAAAGGTTCCTAGAATTTATAAACTCAAATGCTATGGAACAACTTGTTACCACTCCCACAAGAGGGGAAAACATACTGGACCTGATCATCACCAACATGGGGACTCTATGCTCCAGACCAGAAATGTATCCCTCACTGGTAAGATCAGACCATAAACTAATCTCACTAGATATTCACATCCCGACCCCAGCCCCTGCCCAGAAAACCACAGTGAAAAGCTTCTCTAAAGCAAATTTCACACTCCTCAAAACCGAGGTGGAATCCTTCAAAGCCCCCGGGCCTGTGGAAAATACAGCCCAGACCGCAGAATCCTTTATAAATGCATTCTGTGAACACCTTCAGGAATGCATGGATCATGCAATCTCAAACAAAACGAAAACCCAATCCTCCAAAGGCAGGTGCCCTGTCTGGTGGACCCCAGCCATAAACAAACTATACAATAGAAGGAGGAAGCTACTACATGATGGAGCAAAATCCCAGAAAGGGAAGGCATCTCTGATCAGTGTTAGCAAAAAACTACGGGCACTCATAAAATCGTCTAAGGCCAGCTTCGAGAGAAAAATTGCACAGGACACTAAGGATAATCACAAGGCTTTCTTTAGTTATGTTAGGAACCTGGGTGGGAATTCCCAGATATGCTCAGAATTAGTCCAAAATGACAAAAAATACACCAAACTCACAGACATTGCCAACATCCTAGCTGACAGGTTCAGCGCAAACTTCTCCCCCCATTCCCCACCAAAAGGGCACATATCTATCCCAGCAGAGTGCTGCCCCCCTGACATTTCAGATGCTCAGGTAAGAGCCGCCCTCTCCAAAGCAAAAAACACAGCATCAATGGGCCAGACGGTGTCCCGGGCTGCATCCTACATGAATTCCAAGAAGAACTAAACCCAAACATAAAACTACTGTTCAATCTCAGCCTTACTACAGGATATGTACCCAAAGAGTGGCGTACAGCAACAGTGGTCCCTCTCCACAAAGGTGGTGCCTTAACGGATCCTGGAAACTATCGCCCCATAAGCCTGACTAGCTTTGGTCTGCAAAGCTATGGAAAGGATCATCATGGACCTCATAAAGATATTGGGGACCTACAGACACTGGATCCTACCCAGTTCGGCTTTGTTAAGGGCAAATCCTGCCTCTTAAACCTGGTCGATTTCTTTGAAACAGTCACCAAGGCTATTCACGAGGGGAAGGTGGTCCACACAGCCTACCTGGACCTCGCAAAAGCCTTCGATGCAATACCCCACTCGGGCATTATAGATAAGCTCACCAGCTTAAATATAAACCCCTATGTCACTAGGTGGGTTGCAAACTGGCTCAAGGACAGAACCCACATGGTTAGAATTGCTGGAGCCATGTCAGACTCCAAACCAGTTACAAGTGGCGTCCCACAAGGCTCAGTCCTGGGACCTCTCTTGTTCGGTATATATTTCTCGGAGGAACAGGCCAGCACAGAAGGACTGTGGCTGACCAAGTTCACAGATGACTGCAAACTGGGCGTCATAATCGACTCTCCAGCCGACACAAGCATCCTACAAAAGGGCCTCATAGAAACGGACAACTGGTGCCAGAGCCATGGCCTCAAGCTAAACGCCAAAAAGTGTATAGTCATCCCCTTCAGCAAAAACAAAGTGCCCACAAATTACCACATAGATGGTAATCCATTAAGTACGGAAGAAGTAATTAGGGACCTGGGGACCCAAGTTGATAGCAATCTCTCATTCGACAACCACACGGCCAAAGTGGTTAGAAAAACATTTTATATAGACCACCTAATCATGAAGGGATTCACGTCTAGATCAGGGGAGGTCATTGTGCCTCTTTACTCATCCCTCATCAGGCCCATAATTGAGTACAATGCCCCTTTTGGGATGTACCTTACCAGACACCTGCAGCAACTGGAAAGACCCCAAAAGTACCTTACCAAGGGCTCAAACAGATGCCATATGCTGCCCAGTAAAAGAAACTCCAGCTCTTCTCAGTGGCATACCGCCTGCTCAGAGGCGATCTGTGCCTGACGTATAAAGCCATGTCCAGCCTGGAATTAATAGACATGCTGCACCTCAGAAAATCCAAATCCTATCGAGCTACATGCTCAAGATACTTGAACCTCAGCACTGAAATAAATAGGACATGCTGGAGGGGACAGATTCATAACCCAGAGGCTCCCTTCACTCTGGAATAAAATTCCAGTCCAGGTTTGGCAAAGTCTCTCATTGACTCTCTTCAAGAGGAATCTTGATGAGTGGATGGGAGATCATAGATTTACTTTGGGTATCACTTCTGTGTCACTGTTAGACAGAGGCGCACAGTATACTAACCTCGAAAAAGGGCATTGCAAAATTCATTAAAATGGGTGGCGAAAGCCAAACACACTCTGGCTAGGCTTGTAAATGCCCTAGGGCAGATAGCCTAGTATGAACCTATATGTTCCAAAATACACCCCTTATAAGGGTGAGAGGTCTTCCCAGTATAAAAACATGAACAGTCTTTGCACTGGGCCAAGTACACCAAATAAGAGCTTGTAGAATCAGCATAAAAATTAGGAATAAAACTAAAACCACTAACAGGATGAATAAAAACTACTACTTCTGAAACATACTTGCTCTACAAAGCTTACAAGGGTAAGTACCCAGCCTGGTCGATGGGCAAACACTTGTCCTCTGATAACCATAGCAAAGTTGTCTCTTCAATGATTTACTATTCTTAAAATTAAATATAGGGCAAGGACCAACTATCTCCTCAATGTCATCATCCGTGTATAATATCTGCCAATTCTTTCATACAATACATTTTCGATCAACATCACTTGTACAAGTCAGGTCTGTCTTGTTCCTATTGAAAATATTAACTGTCTTGTATCTCATAGCTCGTCTATCTGAATAAAAAGGCTTAGCCCTTTTACCACGTGTAGTCATCACATCACCTGTAGACAACATGATTTCTCCTTCAGGGTAACCTCTAGCTCTAAAATCATCACATAACTGGGTCAAGGTTTGTCGAAATGATTCATCATTAGTATGTAATCTAGAAACCCTATGTGCTTGACCATTGACCACATTGCGAAAAATGTGGCCAGGATGCATACTGGTACGGTGCAAAAGATTATTCCTGTGTTAAGATTTTCTAAACAATCTAGTCTCCATAGACCCCAAAGATGTCTTACTAATCTGTACATCTAAAAAATCAGTCATATCTGATGATATATGCTTGATAAACTTAAGAAAAGAAGTAGGCTTACCCAAGCTATAAATTCATCCAATTCATCATAAGAGCCATTCCATAAAAGAAAGATGTCATCCACAAACCTCTTATAAAATTTAATACATGAAGCAAATCTATGTGAACCAAGTACAGACTCTTCCTCACAGTGTGCCATAACTAGATTGATGTAGCTATTGGCACAAGCCGTGCCCGTAGCAGTGCCAGTTTTCTGCCAATAAATACAGTCTTCAACCATAAAAATATTTTGAGAATTAACTCTAATAAAAAAGGAATTAAAATAAGGATATCACAAGAATACGAACTGTGCTTCATCAAAATCAACCTAATTATATCAATTCCCTCTGTATTGGGTATAACTGTAAGTAAAGTAGAAGACATCAAAAGTGACAAATAAAAACCCAGAAGCATCATTATGACCCATTGTTTCAAACAGAGCTCCTAAAAAATGCTCTGTATCCCTAAGTACAGACGGAACTTTTTCAACTACTGGTCCCATTTTACTCTGCGAAAATAGACAGAGGCTCTTTTAACTAGCCTTTACCACAGACTTTTAAGTCTGTGGAGATATTTATGAATATATGGTATCAAGGGAAACTCAACCAAAAAAATATCAGTACAACTCATAATCAGACATTTTGCAGATTAAAGCATCATACAAGTCCTTATGCACTCTCTGAATCATCTTATCAAGTTCCAAGCGTGTAATAAACAAAAAGGTGGATTCATCGTTAAGCATTTCTAACATACTACCTACATAAAATGCTTTGTCCAGAACAACAACCACACCGCCCTTATCAGCTGGGTGGATCTGTATGGAGCTATTACATTTAAGTTCATTAAGTGCTTGCCTCTCATCACGCGTTAAGTTATAGAATATTTTAGAAGACTTAAACCCAACTGAGTCCACCAAATCCAACTCACATAATTTAAGAAACAGTTCTAGTGAGGCAGTCAAAGTAGGAGGAAAAGTGCTAGGTCATTTATAATAGTCAGTACGAACCTGTGTAGTGCAGCTCAAATCAGGATACAGTTTACTCAGCATAAAATTCCTTGCAAAACGCCTAAGATCCCAAATAACATCACTATAGACTGAAGAACTCGCAGGAATATATGATAAAACTTTATTTCATGTTCAGGCTACGGGTGAAAGATTAACAGCTAGCATCTCACAGAATCCATCAACACTATTACTGTCTTCCTTCTGTGATCCGGTGACATGTTCTTCTGTTTCCTGCCTCAACTCCAGGACTGGCCTTCCTTGGGTGTATCTGTGCACTTGAAACTGACCAGTAGTATTGGAAAAGGATATAAGGCTGGTGAGGCAAATGGGCTTATAATTGCTTAGATCTGTAGAGGAGTCAAAACATAAAAGGTGGAAACAGCCTATCTGAAGTAGGGACTTCATTTGTCAGCAACCTGTGGGTCTTTGATCCGATATCGGATCCGAGCCGGCAACTATTTATACAGCTATGGATCCGAGCTCCTAGCTCCTCCCCTCATCCATAATCCCCTGCTAACCCCAATTGACCTCAGATCTAGTTTGCCGGTTTTAGAAGAGACAGCTGTATTGCAGAGCTCCTGGCGACTTTCAGATAAGTTCTTCAAAACTTGTTTAAAAACAGAAAAATCTTTCCTTTTTAACGCGTGTGTGTGTTTAGGATCCCTTTAGGTTAATTTTTTTTCCTTTTTTAGTGTAATCCTCCCCTCGCTGGTCGTAGTGTGTGTGTGTGTGTGTGTGTGTGTGTGTGTGTGTGTGTGTGTGTGTGTGTTTTTTTTGTGTTTTGAGGCCTGTTGTGCTTGTGTAGTCCTTTTCTTCAGAAATGTCAGAGGCCCCAAAGCCCATTTTTTCTAAGTGCACCAAGTATGGCCATAAGCTTTCACCGGCGGATGGCCACACTCGGTGTGTTCGGTGCCTTGGGGTTGAACACCTGTCCTCAGGATCCACGATTTGTGCAGGGTTCAACCCCAGGGCACTGAAAGAGCGGAGGTCGATGCTGGTCCTGGCGGGACTTTTGCCCCCGGAGTCGGCTTCGGCCTCCGCTATTCCCATGGCACCTCCCCAGCCTGTGGTGGTGGCCACTCCTGCCCCCCTTCCTCCTGCCGGGATTCAAACTCCCACTAAAGCGCCGGAGGCCAGGGAGGCCAGGAGGGAGAAGCACCACAAGCGGTGGGCCGAGGCCTCCGCTTCGGCCCCCCCCAGCTAAGCGGGCTTCTCCCTCCATGGCTTCCAGGTCTCCTCCTCGGCTCCGATCACCTTGCTTCTCTCCGGGACCGGAGGAGGAGGAGACCCGATCTCCGTCAAGGTCATCGAGATGGCATTCCAGACCTGCCTCGGTGGCCTCGTCAAGATCCACCTACAGCCTGTCTGATGCAGACTTGGACCGGATGATGAGAAGGTTCATCCAGGCCCAGCTGCAGATGGGAGTGCTCTTGCCTCCCCCCTCTTTGGGGGGGAGCTCGACACCCTATTTTGCTCCGATAGCTCCTTCTCTGACCCGCTTCACGGGTTCGGAGCACTTGGAGCCGGGCAGCGTTGGAGCCGGGGGTGGGTCGGCACAGACAGTACTGGGTACTTCGGATCCAACTCTGCCCTCGAGTCTGTCTGTTCCATCGTCGGATCTGACCTCTCGGAGCCGTGGCCCAAGCTTCAGATCCGAGGGATTCAGTGTGCCTTCGGCTCCGTCCAGGTCAGAGCACACTGGTCCCTCGGATCCAACGGTCTCTGCGCCAGTTCCGGTCCCTTCATCGGATCCGAGTGGGAATCGGCTTTCGGAGCCCAGGGAGAGCAGCTCCCCCTCGGCCTTTGATGTAGTGGAGAGGGCTCTGTCGAGGGCATCCAGACCCCCGGCCCTTGTCTCGGCTCCGCCCTGCACTCCCTCTCTGCTGTGCCAGGCTTCTATAACCTGGCCACAGGGACATCCTGCTTCAATGTCCCAGGTTATTCCTTTGGAACAGGACATTGCTGGCGAGACCTCTTCAGACAGCCCCCCCGAGGAAGTGCCTCGCAAGCATAAGTGTAAGAGGAGGCACGTGGACTCCCCAGAGTCCTTAACAGAGGACACGGACTTGGATGAAGGGGAAGGCTCCCCAAGATCACCCCCTGAGGATGTCTCCTTTGGAAACATCATGGAAATGCTTAGGCATGGGGAGGGGTGGTCTGCCCCCAAGGCTTCCTCCGAGTCCATGTTCCCGGAGGCATTCGAAGCAGGCCCGTCTACCTCTTGGGTGTCCCTCCGGCCGAACCCCTGGTGGACCTTGTGACCACCAGGGCGTGGTAGGAGCCGGACACTGTGGAGCCTATTCCCAAGCGCCCAGTCAGGATCTTGAGCCCCCCTGCAGACCGTCCCCACTGGAGCAAGGGTCCCCCTGTAGATGCCATGTTGATGGCGGCAGCCACTAAGAGGGAACTAGCTCAGGAGACCCCCTCGGTCCATCCTCCGAGCAAGGAGTCTCGATTGATAGATCGCTTTGGGAAGTGGGTATTCAGTTCAGCGACCTTCTCGGTAAGGTCTCTGAACTACATGGCACATGTCATCAGGATGCAGCGCGATCTTATTAAAGAATACGCTGCCCCCCCCGGAGTCCATGTCGGCGGAGGACAAGCAATTGTTCTCCACTCGTATGGCCACTCTGAGATCTGTTTCCAGTACTTCTATGCGGCTCCTGTCTCACGCAACTGAGGGAGCCGCTAGAGCTAATGGAGCGGGCCTAGTGATGAGGCGCCAGGCCTGGCTCCGACATTGTGACTTCGCGGAGCCCTTTAAGGCGTCCTTTGCGAATGCCCCCTTTGATGGTTCTGCCTTGTTTGGCAAAACCCTTCACGAGACACTTGTCCAGAGCGAGAAGGACGGAAAGACGCTGTCTGCCGTCGGAGTCTGCTTCTCTGCTCCCCAGAGGTCCTTTTCCAAGAACCAAAAGGGACAGAAGAAGATGTGGTTCCAGAAATCGCAGCATTCCCAACCTGCTCCGGACAACCAGTCCTTCCGTGGCAGAGGAGGACAGGGAGGACGCCGCCCTAGAGGCAGAGGGGCACTGAGAAATTTTGGGTCCAGAGAATCCTTCTCTGATCGGCCCACGCAACAACCCTGAAGGGTTGCCCGACTGCTCTACTCTGGAGGCAGTCGGGGGGGGGGGCGTTTCTCGAGGCACCTGGCGGCATGTGAGTCCATTACATCAGAACGCTGGGTGCTTCGGATTATATCCAGAGGTTACAAAATCCTTATGCTTCATGTCCCCAGACTCAAGAACCTCCCCGATGTACCACCCGATCAGAGGGAGGCTACAGCCGCGGAAATCCAGCAGCTGCTAGAAAAAAGGGCCATCCAACCCGTCCCCCCAGACCAGCTCGGATTAGGGTTTTACTCCAGGTTCTTTCTGGTGCCAAAAAAGACGGGGGACCTGAGACCAATCCTAGACCTCTCCCTCTTGAACCTGGCGGTAACCAAGGAGAAATTCCGAATGGTCACTCTTCAATCCATTTTCCCCCTGTTATGGGAGAATGGATGTGCTCTATAGACCTCAAGGATGCATACTACCACATCTTAATGGACAGATGATCCAGGAGGTTTCTCCGCTTCCGGCTGGGAGCCAGCCACTATCAGTTCAGAGTCCTTCCCTTTGACCTCACCACAGCCCCCAGGGTGTTCACCAAAGTTTTAGCAGTGATAGCAGCCCACCTGAGACTCCAGGGAATGCAGGTCTTCCCGTACCTGGACGACTGGCTCCTGACCACCCCAACAAGGCATCTACTCTGCTCAGCCAGAGATTCTTTTCTTTGCCTAGCCCCCCAGTTAGGCATCACGATCAATATGGACAAAGTCCTCCCTTGCTCCAACACAAGTGATAGACTTCATAGGGGCCAGGTTAGATACAAGAAGTCTACGAGCCTATCTCACTTCGGAATGACTACAGAACCTCAGTCTTCATGTGCGGGCCATCCTCCAATCAGAAGCTCCACCCGCGGAATTGGTCCTGAGGGCACTGGGCTCTATGGCAGCGGCAATTACACTCCTCCCGTGCGCTCACCTAAACATGAGGGTATTACAGTGGACCCTTCAAGTACAGTGGTCCTCCAGCTTCTCCCTCTCTATCACCCTGTCTCTATCAGCAAAGTTTGCAGGAGGGCCCTGTTATGGTGGCTGCATTCCCCAGACCTCCATAGAGGTCGTCCCTTCTGCGCTCCACCTCCCTTCGTCACAGTGACCACGGACGCTTCTCGCCTCGGGTGGGGGAGGGCATTGCTCAGGCAGTACAGTCCAAGGCACATGAAACGACTCAGAGACCTCCCTGCATATCAATGTTCTGGAGATGAGGGCGGTGCTGTTAGCGTTGCAAGCACTTCACAACCTTCTTCCCGTCGGAACTATTGTGATACAGACGGACAACATGTCAGTTGTCTGGTATATCAACAAACAAGGGGGAACCAGGTCTTATCCTCTCTGCCGAGAGGCCATGACAGTGTGCGATCTCCACCAACCGCTTTCTAATCGCAACGCACATTCCGGGATGGTCCAACATTCTGGCAGACAAACTCAGCCGCACTATTCTTTCCCCTTACGAGTGGTCTCTCAACTCCCGTGTAGCGAAGCAGATTTTTGCAAAATGGGGGCAACCCTGCTGCGATCTTTTTGCCTCTCCCTCAAATATGAAATGCGACAACTTCTTCGCCCTGATTCCCCCACCAGGGGAAGCCCCGAGAGACGCTCTAGTGCATGCTTGGCCACCTGGTCTACTTTATGCCTATCCTCCTCTACCCCTGATGCTAAAGATGTTACAGAAAGCCTCTCGGTTGGGAAGCAGAATGATCCTCATTGCTCCATTCTGGCCTTGACAAACTTGGTTCCCTTACCTGCAGTCTCACTTGGTGAATCCTCCCTGGATTCTGGATCCCATCCCGGATCTGATCTCCCATCCATCAGGCTTACCGGCCCCGAATCTGGACAATCTGAAGCTGACAGCTTGGCTGCTCCAGTTCCACTCATAATTAGGACTCCCGGTATCTCCTCTCCAGTTAAAGCCATCTTGGTAGCAGCGCATAAACCTTCCACCAGGAAGGTTTACCGCAGTTAATGGAAGCGCTTTTCCGTCTGGGCAGAGCATCTTAATGTGGACCCCTTCACTGCTTCGCTAACGTCAGTTTTGGACTTCCTTACCGGGCTTTTTCGGCAAGGGGCTAGCTGTTCGACAGTCAAGTTACAATTGGCAGCCATCTCCCATTGCCATGTAGGACATGAGACAGGTCCCTTGATGTCACCTAAACTATGTAAAACCTTCCTCAAGGGTACCTTTCTGCTTAGGCCCCCGATTAGAGAAGCCATACCCCCTTGGGATCTATCGCTAATTCTTCAGGCCTTGACTGCTTCCCCCTTTGAACCAGCTGCCTCTGTTGATCTTAAATACCTGTCTTGGAAAACAGCATTTCTGGTAGCCATCACCTCTGCGAAAATAGTTTCAGAACTTCAAGCTCTTTCCGTAAAACCCCCCTATTTGGTTTTTTACCAGGATAGAGTGTACCTCAGGACCAATCCATCCTTTCTACCTAAGGTGGCCTCAGAAACCAATATCAATCAGTCTATCAATCTTCCTGTTTTCTTCCCTAATTATCAAAATAAAGGAGAATACAAGCTGCACTTGTTAGATGTGCATAGGCAGCTGCGTTTCTATATTCATAGGACTGCTGGTCACAGACAATCTGATCAGTTGTTCGTTTCCTTTTCTAAATTCAATTTAGGTAAAGCCGTTTCGAAGGTCACCTTATCACACTGGATTTCCCAATGGATCCGTCTAGCTTATGAGGCTTCTGGGAGGCCCGCACCTCAAAGGGTCCGTGCTTACTCCACTCGCTCCATATCTACTTCTACTGCATTCAGATCTAGAGTCCCTTTGGATGATATTTGCTCGGCAGCCACTTGGGCCTCATCTCATACCTTTATTCACCACTACAAACTGGACGTCACCTCCAGAGGTAGAGCATCCTTTGACTCTGCAGTGCTCCGGAACATCCTTCCATGATGGCCGCCCAAGGTTAAGGTAGCTGGGGACTCTGTCCCACAGTTTGCTGACAAATGAAGTCCCTACTTCAGATTTAGAAGTTATGTACTCACCATAACATTCCATCTGAGTAGGTGACTTCATGTGTCTGCAACCATCCCCCCCCTCCTTCCTCCTGGCCTTCAGAAGAGTTAGATGGTAGTATTATTCCTGCCTTTTCCTTTTTGGGATACCTTTTCAGGTGTTTAGGAGGGCAAACTTGATCTGAGGTCAATTGGGGTTAGCAAGGGATTATGGGTGAGGGGAGGAGCTAGGAGCTCG
This sequence comes from Protopterus annectens, assembly GCF_019279795.1. Classification (NCBI taxonomy): domain Eukaryota; kingdom Metazoa; phylum Chordata; order Ceratodontiformes; family Protopteridae; genus Protopterus; species Protopterus annectens. The sequence goes on along the minus strand of NC_056728.1, from coordinate 979,775,059 downwards.
GATCCATAGCTGTATAAATAGTTGCCGGCTCGGATCCGATATCGGATCCAAGACCCACAGGTTGCAGACAAATGAAGTCACCTACTCAGATGGAACGTTATGGTGAGTACATAACTTCTAATTTTACAGAATGTTACGACACTGCACTTAACTAAAGAGCAGTTTTAGAACACCAGGTATGTGTGTATTCTAGCCCTTACTAGAGCTGTTTAGTATCAGTTGATGCGTGAATAATAATGCCCAGTTTGTACTCAAACAAACCTCTGGTATATTGGACTGGATGCCTACAAAATAAATGCAAATAGGGTAGGTCCCAGTACTGATTCCTGTAGTAACCCACTAGTTAGAATTTTATGTTCAGAAGGGGTTCCAGCAACTTTAACAGCCAGGGATCAATATGATTGCCAGTTTGCAGTCCAGAGGACAGTATAGGCGCTTACATTGTTTTTCTATTTTCTTAACTGTACTAGCATGGGGAATAGTGTTCAAAGCCTTTGCTAGATCAGCATAATTAGTGTGCACTTTGTGACCATTGTCCACAGGCTCTGCAGCCTTTTTATAGAAGCTTACTAGGCCAAAGAGACAGGACCTCCCCTTTACGAAAACAAACTGGTTGGGATCTAGATCTGTTAAAATTGTCTGTGTGCGCGTAAATGAGTTCTACTATATGTTAAGTGGTTTTGCATGTAAGGGTTTTGAGGTGGATAGGACCTGTAATTGCTTAGATCTGTAGAGGGGCCACACAATTGTGTAAGGGAGTCAGCGTGGCTGTTCTCCAGACATCAGGAACAAACACTGTGGATGTGCTGATGTAGAAAGTCTAAACTGAGGTTCAGACAAGTATGTACTAGTTGTTGTTTTTCTTTTGGCTTTTCCTGGTTAGGGGTCGCCACAGCAGAACTCCGGTCCACTAATGATTGGCAGTCGATTTTTATGGTGCCGAGGTGCCAGCCCGACGCCCAAACTACAATGAAGGCACGCCCATTCACGCATGTCTTTCGAATGCCACTCGACCGCGGGGAGGACATGCATACTCCACACAGGAGGCGCTCCAGCCGAGAATCGAATGGGAGAACCTCTTGCTGTGAGGCGACAACGCTACAGCTGCACCACCGTGACTTGACTCAGTACGTACTAGACAGCGATGAAAATGCAGCTTTGTATGTCAGCTGATCCCATGCAAGTATCACTGGTCTTTGACAGGAAGTTTTAAGACTTGTTTCAAGGTGATTTCAAGAGGAATTCAATTTTCAGGGCTACTGGAGGTGACAGTGTTTGGTGGGTGGTATAAAGTTAAATTTGTCTGCTAAAATATTGGTTATATCCTTGTGATTCAAATATGTGATACCGTGATAGAAGAGCTCAGTACATTGTTGGACATTATTCCTCATTTCTATGATATAACTGAAGAAGGATTTGTAGTTTCCTGTGATATCACTAATGTCCGTAAGCTGAAACTTGAGTGATATTAATGAGGTCTTCACTTAAGTCCTAATTTGTCTTCTGTTGGCTACTGACTGGAATAGGTAATACGGTCATCTCCTTTGATTTCATGTGAGGGGAGTACATGTATGGTAACTCCCTTATTGTGTATTTGGCCATGTTAGTGGTTAGTAGTGTCTTGCTTATTGAGGTAATGGTAGATGTTCATCGTGTTACACTGCTGCAGTCATTACACTAGGGTTATCCTGCCGTCAGGCGGTCCTGCAGTCGGCCAGAGTTCCAAAGTCATGGTACGGCGTCGGTTGCTGTCGCTTCTTCCCTGACATCAGTGCGCCAGGGGTATATAAGATGCATCCAAAGCCATTTTCTTCAGTCTTTCTTGCCGCTTGGTGCCCGAAGCAAAAGCAGTTCGCAAGTGCCAGTCAGCAGACTCCTGAGATTTTCGAAGTCGAATTTCAGATCCGAAGTCTTCAATAAAGCTAAGTACCCCGTTGGGGAAACTTTTTTCTTGCCTCAAACTGATGTCAGAAAAAGTTAATTGCATTTCTTGTGGGAAGCAAATACCTCATAAGGACTTCCACTCTTACTGTATTCCATGCCTAGGCCCTGATCACGACGTCACTAGTTGTCGGTTTTGTGCTCGATTTAACAAACGCACTATAAAACAATGTTTTGATTTTGCTTTGCAGTACTTTGGCTGAAGGTTCAATTATACAATGCCGTCGGAACAACCGACGACCGCAGTTTATAAAAAAAACGCTAAGACAAGGATAAAGACAAGCATCTGAGGTCCAAAACTGACGACGAAGCCTCTTCTAGGCCAGTCGCCGGTTCGCCGGTTCTCAGTGAGGCGCTTTCGCAGCCCCTGACACCAGCTAACTCAGAGCCACAGGCCGCCTCCGACTCCCACGTGGAGACAACTAGGCCTCTGGAAACTCAAGGTATTGGGCCTACGGAAACTAATCCCTCAGATGGGTCCGGAGCCGCTGAGCAGGCATCGGCTTCTGAGGGTGTTTTCAGACCTTTCTGAGGGTGTTTTCAGACCTTCACAACTTACCATTAAAGCAGCAGCCAAGACAAAGAAGCATGTACAGCATTCTCCAGGGCAGTCCTCCATGCCTAAGAAACAGATGCTCAAAATGGCCAAAGACATCATTACTCTAATCAGGGGTTCCCATCCCCCTCCTGAGAAAAGGCCTAGGCAGGATACAGACTATGATTCCTCTGATCAGGTTTCCATTTCCTCTGATTCTTCTTCAGACCAGGGATACTCTCTACATCCCTATGAGGATTCTGATGCTGAAGAATCTATCCTTTCAGCCTCTCCTCCTGAGGATTTCTCTTTTGGAGAAACTTTACATACCATGAGGGAGCATTTCCATTGGGAAAGTCAGGATTATTCAGAATCCAAGAAAAGACTCAGGGACTTCCTTTTATTGCCTCAGCACAGGCCCCTTGCTATTCCACCTGTGTTAGATATTGTGGATGATGTGTTCTCTGAATCCAGCTTATCTCCTGATTCTGTGCCCCCTGCTCCAGCCAAGCCAGATAGGTATTATAGAGTCCCTGACTCTCACAAGTTTCTTCATAAAAACCCTTCTGCTGACCCAGAAACCATTTCCTAGGGTCCCAAAGGGGTTAAGGCTTCCATTGCAAAAAATCCAGTCCCCTCTGACAGAGATTCTAGAGCATTAGCTAGATGGGGGAAGAAAGTTTACACTTCTGCAACTTTAGCAGTAAGGGCTTTAAATTGCCAGTTTTACATGCTTAAGTACCAACAATATTTAATGGCTCAGTTAAAACAGAAAAGGCTTACAAGCTCAGAAGCTCCTGACTATAAAGAAATGCAGGATTTATTGCATGCAGTTGAACAGGTGGGAAAACATACTCTGCAATGTGGTTTTGATTCTTTAGAGGCTTCTTGTAGAGCCGCAGTTACAGGTTCTGTGATTCGAATACATGCTTGGTTAAAAGAACAGAGTTTACCTGACCATGTTAAGGCAAAACTATTGGATGCTCCTTTACAGCATGATATATTGTTTGGTGTTAAGGCAGAAGAGGTGTTAAAGAAAATGGAGGATAAAGCTAAATCTATGCAAACAGTCAAAGATTTCTTACAGGTACAGCCACCTCGATTTAGCAGAAATTGGCCTACAAAGAATTGGTCCTTTCCAGTGTCAGACAGGCCACAGAGAGGCAGATACAGACGCCCAAGAGGCAGATCTTAACCCCAAGGCTCTTATAGACAACGACAGTGGAGTACCTCAACCCCAAACGGAGGTGAGGACAAGTCTCAACCTTACAGGAAACAGTCCCAATGACTTCTCCCTTCCTATGCCAAACACTTCCCTTTTGGCAGCCCCCTTAGGGGGAAAACTAGCACTTTTTTCTCAAAATTGGCAAACAATTACCCGAGACAAATGGATTCTGAATATTGTGTCTCAAGGATACAGGTTCCACTTTCACACTTTACCAAGGCTAAAGGGAATGCCAAACCTGCCACAAAATCAATGGGCAGAGGCTCAAAAACAAATTTCAGCCCTCATGGACATGAGAGCTATTCAAAAAGTACCACAGCAGGAACAAGGACAAGGATTTTACTCAAGACTCTTCCTGGTCCCCAGAAAGGACAAAGCCTGGAGACCCATACTAGACCTTTCAACTTTGAATACTTACCTGGATGTTCCGAAATTCAAAATGTTGACACTACAGCAGCTTCTTCCCATGCTGAGCAAGAAGGCTTGGCTTGTAACTCTGGACCTCAAAGAGGCATACCTGCATGTCCCTGTCAGACAAGATTGTAGACGGTACCTCAGATTCAAAGCGGGTATAATGCACTACCAATTCTCTGCACTGCCATTTGGCTTATCTACTGCGCCCAGGGTCTTCACAAAGTGTCTGGCACCAGTAATTGCATGTTGCAGACAAAAAGGAATTCAAATATATCCATACCTGGACAACTGCCTCATTCAAGCAGAGAAAAAGGACATTCTTCTAAAGCATCTGACATTTGTAAAAAGGCTGCTAATTTCTCTAGGGTACACAGTAAACGAAAAGAAGTCAAAACTAGTGCCCTCACAGCAGATAATATTCCTGGGTGCCAGCTTGGATACAACGGCCCAGATGGCTTATCTCACGCCAGGCAAACAAGGACAACTGACTCAATATTTTCAATTACTGGCAAAAAAGTCCCATCTCCCTGCAAGAAAAATTCTGCAGGCCCTGGGATTTATGACATCCTGCATACTACTAATTCCATATGCCAAACTGCATATGAGGAAATTACAATGGTACCTAAAAAGTGTTTGGACTCAACACTCTTACAGTTTAGAAACAATAATACCAATAATTCCCTGCCTACAACAGGAGTTTTGATGGTGGGCACAGGCATGTCACCTCAACAAGGGTCAGCCTTTCACCCTACCCACAGCCAGGCAGACTCTTAACAACAGATGCTTCGGATTACGCCTGGGGAGCACACATGGCAGGAAAATGTATTCAGGGCAAGTGGACCACAGACCAAATGCATCTTCACATCAATCAAAAAGAGATGTTGGCTGTTCAAAATGCCCTAACAGCTTTCAAGGACCTTCTGCATCCAGGAAAATTATTATTAAAGACAGACAACACCACAGTAATGTGGTACATAAGCAAGAGGGCACTCATTCTTATCCCCTATGCAGGCAAGCCATGACCTTGTGGAACACAGCTCTAACTTATCAAGTTCATCTGCAAACACAATTCCTGCCATGAAAGAAAAATACTCTGGCAGACTATCTCAGCAGAAATATCATGGACCCTCACGAATGGAAATTGAATCCACAAATCTTCAGCATGGTAACACAAAAATGGGGGTGCCCAGACATAGATCTTTTTGCCTCCCCACTGAATTGCCAACTACAAATATTCTGCACAAGGACTTAACACACACAAGCATGGAAAGTGGATGCTCTTTCGTTCAGCTGGAAAAGCCTAAAAGTTTATGCCTTCCCACCACTGCCTCTCCTTTCAAAGGTATTCCTAAAAGCCAGACAAAAAAAACGCAGATGATCCTGATTGCTCCAGACTGGCCACGCCAGCACTGGTACCAAATCTTAAAGAATTTAGCTCAAGGCCCACCATGGATTTTGCCTCAAATTTCGCACCTTCTGACTCAACAAAACAATCAGATCGTGCACGGTCAGCTCAAAACCCTAAACCTGGCTGCATGGCAGATTCATCAGTCAAACAGGCAACACCTCTCTCTAAAGCTGTTATGGATGTCATTTTGGAGTCCAGGAGGCCTAGCACCAGGAAATCTTACTCAGAAAAATGGAAGAGATTCTGTGCCTGGAACCAGGCTCAAAGCCTTGACCCTCTTGTCCCAAACATTCCTCAAATTTTACAATACTTAACTGAGATGCTGGACAAAGGCCTATCCTTCTCATCAATTAAGATCACGCCTCTGCCATTTCAGATCATTACAACACAGATCCTCCTTTATTCTCTCATCCCTTGCTAAAGTAGTACCTCAGAGGGGCTAAAAACATAAGACCTCCCCGGAGAGCACCAACACCAACGTGGGACCTCAATTTTGTTTTGGAATAACTGACCTTGCCACCTTTTGAGCCAGCCAATATAGCCAATCTAAAATTTTTATCATGGAAAACAGCTCTGCTCCTGGCAGTAACTTCAGCACGAAGAGTCTCAGAGCTACAGGCATTAATGGCAGTGGAACCTTTTATAATATTTCTTCAGGACAGGGTTTCTTTAAGGACAAACCCTACCTTCATGCCCAAGGTGGTATCTAGTATGGCTCTTAACCAAACCATCCATTTGCCAACTTTCTATCCAAACCCGCAGAATAAAGGGGAAAAAACTTCTGCACTCTTTGGACATACACAGGCAGCTACGCTTCTACTTGGACAAAACAAAAGCTTTCAGGAAAACTGAGCAACTGTTTGTAGCATATGCTGCAGGATCACAGGGCAAGGCTATCTCAAAGCAGACTATTTCCAAATGTGGATAGGACACTGTATTCGCTACTGCTACACACAGCATGGAAAATCAGTCCCTATTAACATTAGGCCGCATTCGACCAGAGCAACAGCCTCTTCAACAGCCTTTCTCAGAGGAGTACCAACCAAGGAAATTTTGGAGGCTGCAACTTGGAGTTCGGTGCACACCTTTACCAAGCATTGCCACTTGCCTCTTTACTCTAAATCCAAAGCAGGATTTGCCACTGCAGTTCTGCAGGGTCTCATAGCCAATCCTAACTCTTTATAGACCAGCCACCCAACCTTAGCTTTGGGATTCTACCCAAGTGTAATGACTGCAGCAGTGTAACATGATGAACATAGTACAGTTTTGTACCCACCATAAATGTAGATGTTCGAGTGTTCACACTGCTGCAGTCCAGGTTACCCTCCCTCTATCCCCTCTGTCCTAGCTGGACTTATCTATACCTTTCTATCCTATATAACCTTTGTGGTGTATTTGCTTGTAACTGAAGGTATTGTTTTTACTTTTTATGTATGTTTTATTAGCAATATGTATTGCCTAACTACTTGGGGGCACCTGACATCTGGGGCAAGAAAAACTGAAGAAAATGGTGTCGGATGCATCTTGTATACCCCTGGCGCACTGACGTCAGGGAAGAAGCGACAGCAACCAATGCCGGACCAAGACTTTGGAACTCAGGCCGACTGCGGGGAGTGCCTGATGGCAGGATAACCCTAGTGTAATGACTGCAGCAGTGTGAACACTCGAACTTCTACATTTATGGTAGGTACAAAACTGTACTTTTAGGTGCTGGCGGACCCATCTATGACAGAAACAACATAAACTTGCAGTATTACAAAAAAAAAAAAAACTTTGTATGCTCTGCAAATCCACTGAGGTGTTTTAAGGAAAGCTATGTGCTGTTTTTTTTTCCTGAATAACCCTATTGTCTAACTTTAGAACATTAGTACTCTGTTTCTGAAACATTTGTTTGAAAACACATTCTGTCGTAATGGTCAGCTGCTCTATACATTTTGAAGACTTTATTAGTTTGCCTTACTGTTGTTTTTATGCCAGTAGGCATAGTGCTTGCACTGTGTGTGACTTCCTATTATCTGATATTCTTTGTGTTTCACTGTTGCAGTCATTACATTTGGGTAATCTGCTGGCAGGTTGCCCTCAGTCGGCCGGATTAACAAAGTCTTGGGTCCTGCATCGGTTGCTGTCCCTTCTTCCATAACGTCAGGGGTATAAAATATGCTGCCGACGCCATTACATCAGTCTTTCTTGCCGTGCGGTGCTCGAAGCAGAAGCCGTTTGCAAGTGCCAGTCGGCCAACTCCTGAAATTTTCGTTTTCGAGTTTCAGAACCGAAGTCTTCAACTAAAAAGCTAATTACCCCGCTGGGGAAACTTTTTCTTGCTCCTTACCGATGTCAGTAAAAGTTAATAATTGCATTACTTGTGGGAAGCAAATACGTCATAAGGATTTTCATTTGTACTGTATTCCTTGCCTAGGCCTTGATCACAACGTGCCTTGCTGTCGGTTTTGTGCTAAATTTAATCAATGCACTATTAAACGTCGGTATATTTTTGCTTCTAAATATTTTGGCTCGCGTTTTAATTATCCAGAAATGTCTTCAGTTAGCAGTCCGACTATCGGAATACCTATAAACTGCAAAGAAAGACAGAGACAGGCCGTCTATGTCCAAAACTGCCGGCGACGCTTCTCCTAAGCCAGTCGCCAGTTCGCCAGTACTCAGTGAGGCGCTTTCGCAGCCCCTGATACCTGCTACTTCTGATTCGCAGGCTTCGACTGAGACCCATTCGGAGTCCGGTATGCCGCGAGATGCTTCAATTATGGAACCCATGGATGTCTCTACCTTAGATGGGTCCGGAGCCACTGTGCAGGCACAGGCTTCTGAGGGTGTTTTCAGGCCTACAGATTTGTATATTAGACAGACGCCATCTTCAAAACTAAGGCCAAAGTCTAAATCTATGACTAAAAAACCGACACCTGGGCCACATGTGCAGGTCCCTATGCCTAAAAACAAATTATCAAAATGGCTGAAGATTTAATTACTCTGATCAGGGGTAGCCAACCCCCCCTCCCCCCTTCTAAGAGGCCTAGGCAAGACATTGATTATGAATCTTCAGAACAGGATTCTATTTCTTCTGACTCTTCTAATGAACAGGATTTGTCTATACCTACTTATGAGGACTCTGATGCAGAAGATTCCATTCCTTCTGCTTCTCCCCCTGAGGATTTTTCTTTTGGGGAAACTTTACATACCTTACGGGAACATTTCCACTGGGAAAGTCAGGATTTCTCTGAATCTAAAAAGAGACTTAGGGATTTTCTTCTTCTTCCTCAACATAGGCCTTTGGCTATACCTCTTGTCCTAGACATTGTCGTTGATGTTTTTACAGAATCTAGAATGGCTCCTGATTCTCTGTCTCCGGCTCCTTGTAAGCCAGACCGATACTACAGGGTTCCTGACTCCCACAAATTCCTTTTCAAAAATGCAGTTGCAGATCCTGAAACCATTTCTCACGGTCCCAAGGGCATTAAGCCCTCTACTGCTAAAAATCCTACCCCTTCTGATAGAGATTCCAGGGAGCTGGATAGATGGGGTGAGAAGGTTTACACTTATGCAACCTTGGCAATCAGGGCTTTAAACTGTCAATTTCATATGCTTAAATACCAGCAGCATATCATGGGACTGCTTAAACAGAAAATTATGTTAATTTCTGACTGTGTGGAAAATAAAGATTTACAGGATTTATTGCATTCAGCTGAACAAGTTGGAAAACATACTTTACAATGTGGTTTTGATTCTTTGGAGGCCTTTTGCAGGGCTGCTGTAACTGGCTCTGTGCTAAGAAGGCATGCTTGGCTCAAAGAGCAAACTCTGCCTGATCATGTTAAAGCAAAATTGCTGGATGCTCCTATACAACAGGACCGTCTGTTTGGTAATAAGGCTGAAGAAGTTGTAAAAAAGATGGACGATGAAGCTAAATCTATGCAAACTGTGAAAGATTTCTTACAAGTGCAACCTTCAAGATTTAGTAGGCATTGGCCTACTAAGAACTGGTCCTTTCCAGTTCCTTTGAGAGCCACTCAAGTCAAACCCAGACATTCCAAAGGCTCCAGGTTTCAGTCACAAGGGACTTTTAGAACAAAACAATGAGGTGCCTCCTCCTCCGAATCTGGAAACAACAAGGCACCTCCCCTATGGTAAGCAGTCTCAATGACTTCCCTCTACACTTACCAAGCACTTACCTTTCAGCCGCCCCTTTGGGGGGAAAACTGGCACTTCATGTAAGAAACTGGCAACTTATAACCCAGGACAAATGAGTTTTAAATATAGTATCCCAGGGATACAGATTTCATTTTCACACGTTGCCAATCCCAAACGGATGGCCAGACCAAATCAGTGGGCAAAGGCCCAGAAACAAGTACGGTCTCTCATGAACATGGGAGCTATTCAACCTTTCCCAGAAGAAGAAAAGGGACAAGGTTTCTTTTCAAGGCTTTTCCTGGTACCCAGAAAAGGCAAATCATGGCGTCCAATTCTGGACTTAACTATTCTAAACACATTTCTGGACATTCCAAAATTCAAGATGCTGACTCTTCAACATTTACTTCCTATGCTAGGCAAAGATGCCTGGTTGATAACTCTAGACTTAAAAGAGGCTTACCTGCATGTCCCAATCAGGGAATCTTGCAGAAGATACCTCCGCTTCAAAGCAGGCTATTTGCATTACCAGTTCTCTGCACTGCCCTTTGGCTTATCTGCTGCGCCCAAGGTCTTCACAAAGCGCCTGACTCCAGTAATTGCATTTTGCAGGCAAAGAAATATTCAAATATATCCATACCTGCACGATTGTCTAATTCAGGCAGAAAACAGGGACATTCTTCAAAAACATCTGGCGTTTGTAGAAAAGGTTCTAACTTGTCTAAGGTGCACCATAAACGAAAAGAAATCACAACTGGTACCCTCTCAAAAAATTACATTCCTGGGTGCAAGCTTGAATACAACTGCCCAGATGGCTTTCCTTATGCCAGAAAAGCAAATTCATTTGGTGACTTACTTCAAACAGGTGGCCACAAAAACCCTGCTATCTGCAAGACAAATTCTGCAAGCTTTGGGGTTCATGGCCTCCTGCATTCTTCTAATTCCATATGCAAGACTGCATATGAGGAAACTTCAGTGGTACTTAGAGTTTATGGAGCCAACATTGTCACAGCCTGGAAACAATGATTTGTATCATTCCTTGCCTGCAACTAGAGTTCCTATGGTGAGCAGAGGCCTGTCCAAATCAAATGGAGCCCAAATCAAAAAGAGATGCTAGCTGTACAGAATGCACTGGCAGCCTTCAAGGACTACCTACATCCAGGACAATTACTGATAGACACCACCACAGTTATATGGTACATAAACAAGCAGGGGGTACACACTCCTACCCCCTTTTCAGACTAGCCATGGCATTGTGGAACACGGCCTTGACCTATCAGATTCAACTACAAGCTCAATTCCTGCCAGGAAAGCTGAATACTCTGGCAGACAGACTAAGCAGAAATCTCATGGACCCACACGAATGGAAACTGAAACCACAGATTTTCAACATGTTGGCATGCAAATGGGGGAGTTCAGACATAGATCTTTTTGCCTCACCCCAGAACTATCAGTTGGACAGGTTTTGCACAAGAACACATCACAAAAAAGCCTGGAGAGTGGATGCTCTATCATTCAGCTGAAAAAACCTATCCGTAGTCTATGCTTTTCCCCCTCTGCCTCTGCTCACGAAAGTTCAACTAAAGGTCAAACAGGACAAACCAAAAAAATGATTTTGATTGCTCCAGACTGGCCTCGCCAACACTGGTATCCACTCCTGCGCAATGTGTCACACCTTCCACCGTGGCACCTGCCTCAGACACCTCACTTACTGTCTCAGCAGAACAACCAAATTCTGCACACTCAGCTCCAAACTTTGAATCTTGCAGTGTGGAAAATCAGCTAAATTCACCCTTGGCATCTCTCAGCAAACCTCTGATGGATGTCATTTTGGAGGCAAGAAGGCCTAGTAATAGAAAATCTTATGCTGACAAATGGAAAAGATTCTGTGCCTGGAATCAATCACAAGGGATAAGCACAACAGTGCCCAATATTCCTCAGATTTTACGATATTTAACTGAGATGCTTCGCAAGGGCCTGTCCTTTTCTTTCATAAAAATCCATGCTTCAGCCATTTCAGCTCATTACAACACAGAACCTTCCCTCTTCTCTCATCCTCTGCTAAAGCAGTATCTCAGAGGGGCCAAAAACACCCAGGAGAGCTCCAACCCCTGCTTGGGACCTCAATTTTGTATTGGAAAAACTCACTCTCCCTCCTTTCGAGCTAGCTGCTACTGCAGACTTAAAAATTCTCTCCTGGAAAACAGCATTCCTTTTAGCAGTCACTTCAGCTAGAAGGATTTCTGAATTACAGGCTCATATGGCAGTGGAGCCTTTCATTATTTTTCATGCGGACAGGGTGTCTCTCAGAACCAATCCATCCTTCATGCATAAGGTGGTATCCATTGTGGCTCTTAATCAGACCATTTATCTGCCAATTTTCTTTCCCAATCCACAGAACAAGGGGGAATGGATTCTGCATTCATTGGATGTACACAGACAACTTCGATTTTACTTAAACAGGACAAAATCTCAAATAAAATCTGAACAACTAGTGGTGGCATTTGCTGCAGGGGCAGAGGGAAAGGCTATTTCAAAGCAGACTATTTCCAAATGGATAAGCCATTGTATTCATTTCTGCTGTATGCACCATGGTAAAACTAACCCCCAGGGGATCAGATCTCATTCCACCAGGGCTGCATCTACTTCTACAGCCTTTCTCAGAGGTGTTCCAACCAGAGACATTCTAGAAGCTGCTACCTGGAGCTCAGTTCATACCTTCACCAAACATAACCATTTACCTTTCTTCTCTAAATCCGGAGCTGGCTTTGCCACTGCTGTCCTGCAGGGCCTTATAACTGGTCCTAATGCTGTATAAATCCATCCACCCAACTGTAGCTTTGGGAATCTACCCAAATGTAATGACTGCAACAGTGAAACACGAAGAACATAGTACAGTTGTGTAGACTTAACCATAAATGTAGATGTTCGAGTGTATTCACTGTTGCAGTCCTGGTTACCCTCCCTCCAACCCCGTTTTGTCTCTTACTATACCTCTTCTTTCCTTTACTATGCTTAAAAGCCTTTTTGGTGTATTTGCTTTTGTTTGGAGGTATATTGTTGTGTTTTTAATTAATTAATTAATTAATTAATTAATTAATTATTTGTCTCCCCATTTGGGGGCACCTGACATCTGGGGCAAGAAAAACTGATGTAATGGCGTCGGCTGCATGTTTTATACCCTTGACGCCATGGAAGAAGGGACAGCAACCGATGCAGGACCCAAGACTTTGTTAGTCAGGCCGACTGAAGGCAACCTGCCAGCAGATTACCCAAATGTAATGACTGCAACAGTGAATACACTCGAACATCTACATTTATGGTAAGTGTACACAACTGTACTTTTTTTGCCACAAAGGACTGCATACATGTTGCTGGAAAACATTGCATTGCACTGCTGTTTTTATTTTTTTAGAACATTTATGTTTTGTGCCTCCAGTGCTTCATCAGTCTTGCCCACTTTTAAGCAATCATTTAAAGATTTTAGGTACATAACTTGATAATCCACTGGCATGACATGATCTGTGGCTTTTTCAAGTCTCATGTCTAATGTTGTCAGTAGTCTTTGTCTTGCATTGCTGTTTATTATGCCAGAAAGTGGTGTTTCTGCTAAATGAACAAAATAATGTACTGTCAATTTCCCTGTGTCTCAAGGTGTCCCTCCTGTCCCCTTATTTGTGGTTATGAATAAATGCCTTACATAGGGTAGATTCAACTTTTCCTGTCAGTACGCATGGATTTTTTTTTTCAAAAACTGCCAAGCTGCATTCTCCTCTCTCTAAACACAGGAGATGTGCTTATTTTTAGTTTTTGTTTAATAGTCCCATTAGTCTTATGTGTATTCATGTTGACCTGGGGAGGTTTGGGCACGGCACCAGGGAATTTTCCCTTCTCCTTTCCAGTTGGTGGAGGCTGTTGGGAAGGAGTCAGAGAAGTGCCTGCTGAAACTGTTTGATGATTTACTTGATTGTATATTTTGATGTCCTTCCATATCACTGTTGCAGTATTCTTTTTACATAAGAGATCTCCTTTCAAGGACAGTCCAATGTCTGGCCAGTATCCAAAAGCCTTTAGGGTATTATAGGTGCTATATGTCACATGTATGCTCTCCACCTAAGGCATTGGGCATAAAAGTGACATACTGAAGTAAACACTGGGAGCAGGTTTGTTGCCAGTCTGAATGTTGATGTTCATCGTGTTACCCTGCTGCAGTCATCACACTTGGGTTATCCTGCCGTCAGGCGGTCCCGCAGTCGGCCTGAGTTCCAAAGTCTTGGTCCGGCGTCGGTTGCTGTTGCATCTTCCCTGATGTCAGTGTGCCAGGGGTATATGAGGCATCCGACGCCATTTTCTTCAGTATTCCTTGCCACACGGTGCCCGAAGCAGAAGCAGTTCGCAAGTGCCGGTCGGCCGACACCTGAGATTTTCGAATCTAATTTTAGTCCGAAGTCTTCAATAAAGCTAATTATCCCATTGGGGAACCTTTTCTTGCCTCAGTCCGATGTCAGAAAAAGTTAACAATTGCATTTCTTGTGGGAAGCAAATACCTCATAAGGACTTCCATTCTTATTGTATTCCTTGCCTAGGCCCAGACCACGATGTCACAGGTTGTCGGTTTTGTGCTAGGTTTAATAAACGAACTATCAAACGCCGTTTTGACTTTGCACAACATTACTTTGGTAGGAAATTTAATTATATCATGCCGTCGGAGCAGCTGACGACCGGCATGCATAAGAAATGCAAGGATAAGGACAGACAGCCTAGGAACAAGCCAAACTCCGAGGCCTCTGCTGGGCCTGTCACCGGTTATCCGGTTTTCAGTGAGGCGCCTCTGCAGCCCCTGACGACTGCAGAATTGGAACCCCAGACAGCTGCGGATTCTCAAGTGGAGTGTACTAGGCCGTCGCAGCCATCTTCATTAGGCCCTTCCAACACCGGAGCAGAAGGAGATCCCGGTGCAGTAGAAACACCTTCGGTTGCAGAAGGTGTCTTCAGACCGACTACACTCACCATTAAATCTTATGCTAAACTTAAAACTCCATTAAAACCAAAAAAGACTGTACATCAGTCTACAGTTCAAGGTCCCATGCCTAAGAAACAGATGCTTAAGATGGCTGAAGATTTGATTACCCTAATCAGGGGTTCCCATCCCCCTCCAGATAAAAGACCAAGACAAGAGGAGGATTATGCTTCCTCTGACCAGGTTTCAATTTCCTCAGATTCTTCTGAGGAACAGGACATCTTTCCCCCTTATGAAGACTCTGATGCTGAAGACTCTATTCCCCCAGCATCTCCCCCTGAAGACTTCTCCTTTGGGGAACTTTACATACCATGAGGGAACATTTCTACTGGGAAGGCCAGGACTACTCTGATTCTAAGAAAAGGCTCCGAGAGTTCCTTTTACTACCCCAGCACAGACCACTTGCTATCCATCCAGTTTTAGACATTGTGGATGATGTTTACTTGGAGTCTAGTCTAAATCCAGACTCTCTACCTCCTGCTCCAGCCAAACCAGACAGATACTACAGAGTACCTGACTCACACAAATTCCTTTATAAAAGCCCTGTGGCTGACCCAGAAACAATTTCCCAGGGTCCCAAAGGGGCTAAAGCTTCTATGGCTAAAAATCCTGTGCCCTCTGAAAGGGATTCCAGAGCCCTAGATAGATGGGGAAAGAAGATATACACCTCAGCTACTCTGGCTATGAGAGCATTAAATTGTCCGTTTCACATGCTGAAATATCAGCAATTCCTAATGTCTCAAAACAAAAAATGAGCACACATTCTGAACAGTCTGAATTCAAGGAAATGCAGGATCTGTTGCATGCAGCTGAACAGGTGGGCAAACATACTTTACAATGTGGATTTGATTCATTGGAAGCTTCCTGTAGAGCAGCTGTTACTGGGTCTGTCATACGTAGACATGCTTAGTTAAAAGAACAAACCTTACCTGTTCATGTTAAAGCAAAATTATTGGATGCACCTTTACAGCAGGATGTATTATTTGCTGTCAAAGCAGAAGAGGTTTTAAAGAAAATGGAGGATAAGGCAAAGTCTATGCAGACGGTCAAGGATTTTTTACAGGTACAACCCCCTCGTTTCAGCAGAAATTGGCCAACAAAAAACTGGTCCTTTCCAGCTTCTGACAGATCACAGAGGGGCAAATACAGACGCCCGTGGGGCAGAGGTCAGTCACAAGGCCCTTACAAACCTCGCCAATGGGTTACTGCTACCCAGAAAGGAGGAGAAGACAGGCCCCAAGCTAGCAAAAGACAAACACAATGACTCACTCCTCAAACTACCAAGCAAATCTCTCTTGGCAGCTCCCTTGGGAGGAAAATTAGCACTTTTTGCAGACATCTGGCACATCATCACAAAAGACAAATGGGTCCTAAACATTGTCTCACGAGGATACAGATTCCACTTTCATACCTTGCCAAGGATAAAAGGAATGCCAAACCTGCCACCAAATCAAAAGACAGAGATACAAAAAACAAATTACAGCTCTCATGGACATGAGAGCCATTCAACAGGTACCTACACAGGAGCAAGGACAAGGATTTTACTCAAGACTCTTTCTAGTCCCAAGAAAAGACAAAGCTTGGAGACCCACTCTGGATCTTTCAATTCTGAACACCTACCTAGAAGTACCAAAATTCAAGATGCTAACACTACAGCAGCTTTTTCCCATGCTGGGCAAGAATGCTTGGCTAGTAACGTTGGACCTCAAGGAGGCATACCTGCATGTCCCTATCAGACAAAATTGCAGAAGATACCTCCGCTTCATTGCAGGTTCAACCTATTATCAATTCTCTGCACTGCTCTTTGGCTTGTCTACTGCGCCCAGGGTCTTCACAAAATACCTGGCACCAGTAATTGCATACTGCAGACAAAGAGGAATTCAGATATACCCATACCTGGATGACTGCCTTATTCAAGCAGAAAGCAACGACATTCTTTTAAAGCATCTGGCATTTGTCAAACACCTTCTAAGTTGCTTAAGGTACACAGTAAACGAAAAGAAATCAAAACTAGTGCCCTCACCAAACAGAATATTCCTGGGTGGCAGCTTGAATACAACGGCCCAGATGGCTTATCTCATGCCAGACAAGCAACAGCAGCTGACTCAATACTTCAAAATAATGGCAACAAAGACCAAACACCGTGCAAGAAAAATTCTGCAGGCCTTGGAATTCATGGTATCTTGCATACTAATACCAGTTGCAAAACTGCATATGAGGAAATTACAATGGTACCTGAAAAGCGTATGGACTCAGCACAGCCACAGCTTGGAAACAATGATACCACTCATTCCATGCCTTCAACAGGAGTTCTATGGTGGGCACAGGTATGTCACCTCAACAAGGGTCAGCCTTTCACCTTACCCACAGCTAGGCAAACTATGACAACAGATGCATCGGACTATGCCTGGGGAGCACACATGGCAGGACAGTGCATTCAGGGCAAATGGACTACAGATCAAAGGCATCTGCATATCAATCAAAAAGAAATGCTAGCAGTACAGAATGCCCTAACAGCTTTCAAGGACCACTTACACCCAGGACAACTAATGATAAAGACGGACAATATCACAGTAATGTGTTACATAAACAAGCAAGGGGGCACACATTCCTACCCTCTATGCAGGCAAGCAATGACCTTGTGGAACACAGCACTGTCTTATCCGGTTCAATTACAAGCTTAATTCCTACCAGGAAAGAAAAACACATTGGCAGACGACTTAAGCAGAAACATCATGGATCCCCACGAGTGGAAATTAGATCCACAAGTATTTGCAATGATAACTCAAAAATGGGGACGCCCAGACATAGATCTGTTTGCCAACCCCCAAAACTACCAACTTCAAAAATTTTGCACAAGGACATTCCATCCACAAGCTTGGAAAGTGGACACCCTCTCATTCAGTTGGAAAACATTAACAGTGTATGCCTTTCCTCCACTGCCCCTTCTAACAAAGGTACTGCTGATAGTCAGATTAGAGAGGCCACAAATGATACTCATTGCACCACAGTGGCCGCACCGGCACTGGTATCCAATTCTAAGGAATATGGCCCACGGCCCACCATGGATTTTACCACAAATTCCTCACCTGCTCACCCAGTGAAACAATCAGATTCTACACAGCCAGCTCAAGTCTTTAAACCTGACTGCATGGCATATTACCTAAACAACCAGCCAATACCTCTATCCAAAGCTGTTATGGATGTCATTCTGGAGGCCAGGAGGCCCAGGAAAACCTATTCAGACAAATGGAAAAGATTTTGCACCTGGAACCAGGCTAAAGGCCAAAATTCCCTTGATCCAAACATTCCTCAGATTCTACAATATTTAACTGAGATGTTGCACAAAGGACTTTCCTTTTCATCCATTAAGATCCACGCCTCAGCAATTTCAGCTCATTACAACACGGTTCCTCCTTTATTTTCGCATCCACTACCAAGACAGTACCTCAGAGGGGCTAAGAACATAAGACTGCCCAGGAGAGCACCAACATTTACTTGGGATCTCAACTTTGTTCTGGAAAAGCTTACTCTGCCGCCCTTTGAACCAGCTTTTTCAGCTGATTTAAAATTTCTTTCATGGAAAACTGCCCTGCTACTAGCAATAACTTCAGCTAGAAGAGTCTCAGAGCTGCAGGCACTAATGGCAGTGGAGCCTTTCCTCATTTTTCATCAAGACAGAGTCTCTCTACGAACTAACCCTTCCTTTATGCCAAAGGTGGTATCCAGTGTGGCCCTAAACCAAACCATTCATTTGCCCACCTTTTTCCCAAATCCCTAGAACAAAGGAGAAAGACTCCTGCACTCTTTGGACATTCACAGGCAATTACATTACTACTTGGATAAAACTAAGGCTTTCAGAAAATCTGACCAGCTCTTTGTTGCCTATGCTGCAGGGTCACAAGGAAAAGCTGTCTCAAAACAGACCATTTCAAAATGGATAGGACATTGCATACGTTTCTGCTACATGCATCATGGGAAACTGGTACCTGCTAACATTAGGTCCCACTCCACCAAGGCTACAGCTACATCAGCAGCCTTTCTCAGGGTGGTGCCAACCAAGGATATTCTGGAAGCTGCAACTTGGAGTTCAGTGCACACCTTCACCAAACGCTGTCACTTACCTCTATATTCTAAGACTAGAGCTGGTTTTGCCACCGCAGTTTTGCAGGTACTACTAGCTTCTTCTAACCCCGTTTAACTCCACCACCCATCCTTAGCTTTGGGGTTCAACCCAAGTGTGATGACTGCAGCAGGGTAACATGTTGAACATAGTACAGTTTTGTACCTATCATAAATGTAGATGTTCGAGTGTTCACCCTGCTGCAGTCCAGGTTACCCTCCCTCCATCTCCTCTGAACTAGCTGGACTTATCTGTGCCACTCTATCCTATACAACCTCTGTGGTGTATTTGCTTGTGCCTGAAGGTATTGTTTTATTTTTATATGTATTTTTTTTTATATAGAAATATATATATTTTGCCTACCTATTGGGGGCACCTGACATCTGGGGCAAAAAAACCGGAAGAAAATTGCGTCGGATGCCTCCCCCTGGCGCACTGACGTCAGGGAAGAAGCGACAGCAACCGACGCCGGACCAAGACTTTGGAACTCAGGCCGACTGCGGGACCGCCTGACGGCAGGATAACCCAAGTGTGATGACTGCAGCAGGGTGAACACTCGAACATCTACATTTATGGTAGGTACAAAACTGTACTTTATTGAACGTCAGTCTGAACGCCCTTGTGCGGTGCTGGTTACCAACCCACTTTCCGATAAGTGCCCCATTGGGGTTTCTTCTCTCCTTTTTTCCATTTTGTCTGGTATTTCTGTTCATGTCATCCAGGAAGGGAAAATATCAGTGTGAGAAGCAGAGTCCCTATAACGACCGTCACGACCATTGTCTCTCTGTCTTTTGCTTGGGTGCTTTTTACGACCATATGCAGTGCTCTGTCTGCCAAATGTTTGTGCCGAAGACCCTGTGTAGTTGTTTATCCTCCTTGTCTATATCTCTTGAGAACCAATGACTTAAGCTGTTGGCTTAGGGGCTGTGACAGAATGCTCCTGTCCCAACGGCTGTTTGTTCGCCAAGTGGAAAGCCAAAAATATTAGACTGTATCTAGTTGCTGTCCAGCCTTCACCAGACATGTCTCTAGAAGCTAGTGAAAGACCTGAAGGCTTTACAGTGGTTTCCTCTGTCATGACCCTGTTGGAGGCCAACTTGGATCTGAATTCTTGCATGTCCTTGAAGGGTTTTCCAACGTCTGCACCCAAAGTTGAGTGGGAACCTCAGCCGGTAATATCTGAGGACAGAAGGGGGAATTCCTCACATTTTAATAAGGGAGGAAATGCCTACAACCATTATTGAATCTCCTCAATGGTCTGAATCTCTGGCCTACAGAAAAAGAATCAGAAATACTAAACATAGTTCCTCTGTTGTTAAAGATCTTAGTGTGAATGGCAGGATTTCAGTATAATGCTTTAGTGGCCTTGAAGACTTTTCAAGGGCTGTCTGTCTGTCTGTCTCTACCCTCTCTGGTCTTCCACTCCTGTTAAGAGGTCTACGGAATTGGATTCCTCTGATGAGGATTTGAATTCCAGAGAAGAATACCTTGCTTATTCTTCCCACATTCCTTACCCTCTGGACTGTGCTTTGGAGGAAGAGAATTCTTTGAAGGGTTATCCTTTGGGGATATTATTGCCTGCATGATGGATTATTTTAAGTGGGATTGTTCCTAGGTTTCTGACATTCAAAAAAGTAATGAGCTCCTACAAATGGGTTCTCCCAAACTATCAGCTGTCCCTCCTGTTATGGCAGCCCTTTTGGACACCTTTTCTGCTGCCACAGTAGCTCTTGACTCTCAGCCTCCAGCATCCAAGAAACCAGACTGTGTTTACAAGGCGCCTGAGTTCTGCAAGTTTTTGCATAAGTGCCCTTCTTCTGATCCTTCATTGGTCTGTTTCTTCTGATAATCCTTGTGAGCTGTTGCCATATGCTAAGCTCCTTCCTTCCTGTAAGGATAGTCTAGGCATGGAAGTGTTGGGTGGTTTTTACTGCTTCCACCCTGTATTTTAGGGTCATTAATAACCAGACCTGTATGACCATGTATGTTTTGGCCGTCCTTTCCAAGGCATTTTAAGGTGATGTTTGACTTTCCTAATTCTGATGGGAAGGCTTCTGCTCTTTCCCTGCTGGTGTCCACTTCTCATGTTGCCTATTACTTGGTAAAATGCAGCTATGATGTAGCTGATGCGTCTTTCATGGCTGCTACCTTTGGTTCAGTGAGGAGGCATTATTCTTGATTATGTCTTCAGTCTTTACCTGATGGTATTAAAACCAAGCTTTTGGATACCCCTCTGGATAAAAAGTTTTTGGGACAGCTGCTGCTTACTTAAGTTATTCCAGGATAAGGGTAAGGCCTTGCAGGAGCTCCCATGTTTTTGTCTCCCCTTTTCCTAAATTCCAGAGGAATTATCCTTCTAAGTCTGCCTTTGTTTGTAGACATACTCATACACAATGAGGAATTAAACCCACAGTTAGGACAGCTGTTTAATCTTAGCCTCACCTCAGGATACGTACCCAGGGAGTGGCGCACGGCGACTGTGGTCCCACTTCATAGGGGCGGTGCCTCCACAGACCCTGGAAATTACCGCCCCATTAGCTTGACAAGCCTTATCTGCAAGGCCATGGAGAGGATCATAATGGAACTCATAAATAAAGACATGGGGAACTTGCAGACTTTGGATCCAACCCAGTTTGGCTTTGTCGGGGGCGGATCCTGCCTCTTAAACTTGGTTGACTTTTTCGGGACAGTCGCCAGGGCCATCGATGGGGGAAGGGCAGTCCATACAGCCTACCTCGACCTGGCAAAGGCCTTCGACACAATACCCCACTCGGGTATCATCGAAAAACTCATCAGCTTGAATGTAAACCCATACATCACAAGATGGGTTGCAAACTGGCTAAGTGACAGAACCCACAGGGTCAGAGTTGCTGGAGCCATGTCAGACTCAAAGCCTGTCACAAGTGGTGTCCCACAGGGCTCAGTCCTGGGTCCACTCTTGTTCGGCATCTACTTTTCTGAAGTACAAGCAAACACAGGAGGGTTATGGCTGACAAAGTTTGCAGATGACTGCAAACTGGGCGCCATAGTCGAAAACACATCTGACACAGATATCCTCCAGAAGGGCCTCACAGAAATGGATAACTGGTGCCAGAGCCATGGCCTGAAGTTAAACGCCAAAAATGCATAGTCATACCCTTCGGGAAAAACAAGGTTACCCCTAGCTACCATATAGGTGGCAATCCACTGAGCACAGAAAAAGTCATCAGGGATCTGGGGACCCAGGTTGACAGTAGCCTTCGCTTGACACTCATGTTGCTAAAGTAGTTAGGAAAACCTTCTATATCGCCCACCTGATCATGAAGGGATTCACATCTAGATCAAGGGAGGTCATCGTCCCCCTGTACTCATCACTCATTAGACCTATGATTGAGTACAATGCCCGCTCGAATGTATCTGACCAGACACCTGCTGCAGCTTGAAAGGCCCCAAAAGTTCCTCACCAAATGGATAAAGGGTCTCAAAAATATGTCTTATGCTGCCCGACTGAAAGAACTCCAGTTCTATTCAGTCTCATACCGCTTGCTCAGAGGTGACCTGTGCCTGACATATAAGGCCATGTCAAACCCAGATTTGATGAATATGCTTCACCTCAAAAAATCTAGATCCCTCAGAACCACAAGGGCAGGAGACTTAAACCTTGACACGGTTATAAATAGAACGTGCTGGAGGGACAGATTCATCACCCAGAGACTCCCTATGCTGTGGAACAAAATCCCGGTACATGTGAGGCAGAGCACCTCTCTGGCCTTGTTCAAGAGGAATCTTGACCAATGGATGGGAGATCGCAGATATACCCCAGGGATTACTTCAGTGTCACTGCTTGACAGAGGCACAGCAAAATGATAGGCATAGTTTTTATTCAAACTAAAGGGGTGGCGAAAGCCACATAACTATGGGCTAGGCTTATAACTGCCCTTGGGCAGATAGCCTAGTATGAACCTATGAACTTCTTAAATCTAGGATTCTAGATGTGTTCCTCCTGATAAATTCACTCATGCTCCTTCCCAGAAGTCTTCTTTTCAGGACAGGCTTGTTTCTGTTTGATGTTTGGCCTTTCTTTCCTCTCTGCTAGGTCCCCTTGTCTCTCCATCTTTCTCTCTGTCTCTCTGTTCCAAATTGGCATTAGATCACTTCAGACTCTTGAGTCCTGTGTATTATCAGTCAGGGATATTTCATGGTGTGGAAATACCTACCTCCCTTTTCAGGAATTCCTTTACCTCCTCAAGAACAGCTTCCTTATTTTCCAGAGGTTCTGCAATCCCTTTTGGATCAGGGCACCATTCAGCTTATTCAACCTACCCAGGTGGGGAAGGGGTTTTACCCCAGAATGGTTCCTTGGAAGGGGAGTACATGGAGAACAATTATGGATCTTTCTCAGCTCAACATCTATCTCAACGTTCCTTCTTTTTGGATGTTCTCTTCCAACCTTGTTTTCTCTTCTTTCCCAGCTCTTTTTGGTTTCTTTAGACCTCAAGGATGCTACCTTGACATCCTCCTTAACCATTGGTTTAGGAAATGTTTGTTTCTGTGCATTTTCAATTCTTTGCTTTGTCCTTCCACCTTTCTACTGCCCCAAGGGTAATCACCAAATGCCTCACTCCTGTCATTGCTTTTTGCAGGCTTTGGGAGTTGCAGATTTTTCCTTATCTAGATGGCCTGCTCATTTAAGCGCCTTCTCCCAGTTGTCTGTTGCAGAATCTTTAGTTTACCATTTGCCTTCTATACAGTCTGGGGTTCATTATAAACCCTCCAAAAACCATTCTGATGACTTCCCAGGATCATGTTTTCCTCGGGTGCAGGCTTCAGACCATTCCCATCCTGGCATCTCTTCCTGCTTGAACAAAAAGGCAAACAAACAAACTTAGAATAAAAAAAAACAAAGGCTAGCAGAACAAACTTAAAAGAACAATTTATTAGATTAGCGCTTTCGGAAACGAACAGTGTTTTTCCTTCTTCAGGCAACCATTTTAAAATGCTTATAAAGAAAACATAAAATGCCAATTAACCAATTACTAAAATTGAATGTCAAATTTTAAAGTAACAGATCCTGCTTACTACACTTTTACAAACCAATAGGTTATGACTTGAAAAAATACCCTTTAGTCACAGAATCCAGACTAACACTTCCTAATACATATAAAAATGATTATGGCTGTAATAAATATACAACTAGAAAAAATATTATTAATCTAATCCTAATACATAAACATAGAAGAAATTGTTAAAACATATAAAAACAGATACCCTAATATTAATAATTATTTAAATTCGCTAAGGGCTGACGTAATCAATCTACAAAACTTTTATCTTTTTAAAGACAACATCTTTAAAAAGCATTTAATAGAGACCATTTCGTTCAAGCCTGGGGGTAAATAAGCTGCAGTAGAAATTTGCCATCTTAATTCTTCAATTTCCAAATTAATCTGCCAGGGCCCTCCTCTAAAGTCTGTATTAATTTGTTTTAACACAGAAAACTTAAAAAAGTGATCCGGAAAATCTACAATATGCCTGGCCAGAGCGTTATTTTTGTCCTTCTTACCAACAGCATACATATGCTCATAAATGCGTAGCCTAAGCTTTCTTTCGGTCTTACCGATATAGAAAGCTTTACAGGCCTGGCACCTGGCACAATAAACGACTCCCTTAGTATCACACGAAAAACTACCATTAAATTTATATACCCTATCCCTTATTTCAAAATGGTGATTCGTGTTTAGATACTTACACTGTTGGCACCTTCCACATTTAAACATGCCCTTGTTTTTGTTAGGGTGTGGGTTAGTGGAATATTGCAACAACTGTTTCAAGTTCTGCCCTCTCCTAAAGGTGATTTTAGGTTTATTACCAAAAAGTTTTAATAGAGAGGGATCTTCCATAATAAGGAACCAGTTCTTATATAAAGTTTGTCTAATAAAAGAGTGGTCAAGATTATAAGTGGTAACAAAACTTGTGTGGTGGCAGTTGCTAGTATTACCTAATAAGAGATTTCTCTGTTCACCAGGAGAAACATCCTCAACCAGAATTCGAGTTGTTCCTAATAATGGTGTAAAGAAGCCAGTCTGCCTTTTAATGGTGACCTCTGTAGAGATGTTAGAAACTAAACTCAGTGGGTATCCCCTTTTGAGAAACATATATTCAAGCTTGGAACATTCTTCAGTAAAATCTACCTCATCTGAGATCATTCTGGCTGCCCTTACCATCTGCCCCTTAACCACTGCTCTCTTTTGGTGGTAGGGGTGACAGCTAGAGAAGTGGAGGAAACGGTTGGAATATGTAGGCTTCCTATAGATAGTGATTTTAAATCTATTCCCAACCACGTCCTTATGTATACTAATGTCGAGGAAGTTGATACAGTCGTTTTGTAAATTGAATGTAAGCTCCAAAAAGTTAGTTGAGGCTGAAATTAATTCAATAAAATCTTGTACGCCTTCACTTGACCCTTTCCACAAAATGAACATATCATCTTGGTACCTTGTGTACCAAGCTATGTTCTCTTTAAACACGGAAGTTTGAAAAAGAAAGGTGGTCTCCCAATGAGCCATTATACAATTGGCAAAACTGCCACCACAGGGAGATCCCATCGCTACCCCTGATTTTTGTAAGAAAATATCTCCCTCAAGCCACATAAAGTTGTTACTCAACACTAAATCCAACAGGGTAGTTACGACATGAATAATATTATTGTCACTTTTCCTTGCATGCATGAAATCCCTGATCCACTCGATCCCCAATTCCTGGGGGATCACTGTGTACAGGTCTTTTACATCAACTGTCAACATTTTATAATCATGTTTAAAAGGAATCCCCCCAAGTTCAGTTAAAAAACTCCAAGAGTCTTTACATATTTGGTAATCACTCTCTGCTAAGGGCCTTAGAATACTATCCACATACTTGGCACATCCGTACGTAATAGACCCACGTCCGTCAACAATTGGTCTAAAGGGGGGGGGTCTATAATCCGCTTGTGGATTTTAGGAATGCCAAATAGGGATGCCATTCTAGGAGCTGGCATGCTCAAAAAATTGAACAAATCTAAGTCAATAGCCTTTTCAATAAAAAGCTCATCTAAAGCAGCCTTGATCTTACTGTAGGCCACATTAACCTCATTAAGACAAACTTGTTGGTAGGGTGAATTTTTAAGATATTCAGTCATACATGACATATATGTACTGTGGTTCATACAAACAAGGCCCCCTCCCTTGTCCGGTTTCATTATTCTGGTTTTACAATCAATCAACAATCTGATAACATCACGCTCATTTTGAGTTATATTGTAACAACCTTTCCTAGTTTTTAAACCTGAATCAACACAAGCCCTAAAATCCAACTCGCATTTTTTCAAAAGCCAAAATATTTGGGTGCAAGGGTGGATTAAAGGTACTAGAAACACGCAAAAAATTGGCAAGGGAGGGAGACGGGCCCATAACAGCATTAAGATTAATCTTGCGTACAAAAAGTTTCAAATCTACTATAGAATCAACAAAATTCATTCCAGAATCAGGTACAAAAGATAAACCCAAGGCAAAAAAGTCAATAATGTCCTAAGGAAAGGTTAAATCAGAAAAGTTGTAGATAAAGTCACCAGCGGAGTTAGGCAAAATTTGGGGTTCTAAAGACCCCTTTCCAGCTACCTCCTGCGCTGGTTCCTTCGTTTCCGTGTGTGTCCCTGTTGGTTGGACACTCTCGAATTGTTCTGCCCGTTGCCTTGATGGAAGTGAAAACCCTGTTGTGTGGTCGTCGAGGGCTGATTTGACTGAGCAACATTACCCATGTTTCTATTTTGGTTCCTGTTACCAACAGCTCGAGTGTTAGCAGCAGGAAAGATGTTGCCGTTATTCCCATTGTTCCTAATTCTTTCACTTCTTCTGGGCAAATTTTCTTCATTTAGACTATCAAGCTCTTGATCCTCATGATTACTTTCATCAGGTGTAACATGATTTTCATTAGGAACACTCAAAAAATTATTAACAAGAACTGGTGGGGGTGGGGGATAGGCAGTCCCAGAAGAATACTGCTGAGTGAAGCCAACTTAATAATAGTGGCCTCAATACTGTTGAAAATCCTCATATATTCATATTTATAACGAGGAAAATCAACATTCGATATAATGTCATACTCCATTTGTTCCAATTCAGTTTTAAAAATTGCCACCTGAGACTGGTACTGCTTAATCATTAATCTAATAAAATCAAAACCCTCTCTGTTAAAAAGCTCTATGAGTTCCAAATGAAACTCAGACTGGTTAACCAGCCCGACAGGGTAACGCCATTGTCTGAGCCCCTTCGGTATAATTTCTTTCTTTAAGCATTCTTCTAAATACGAAATTTCTAGCTGCAACTTCCTGCAGCGAAAAAGTTTATAGTCAAATGCATTGATGATAGTGGAAAGATTAGAAGGCGTATTATCTTGAGTGGCAATAGCGTTTGTTACAACATTATTAACAAAAAAGTTTTCTTTACCTAAGAAACTTCTTAGCGTTGGTGGCATTTCAGTCAAATTTATGTGGCTATCAGTATTCCCAGAATGGTTGGAGCCTCCATTCAAAAGAGCTATCTGCGGTGCCTGTACGTTCCCACTCACATCACCAACAGACCTTCGGTTACCTTCAGCGTTGTTTCTGTTCGTAGAAACAGGCAAACTTCCACTGCTTACGTTCAAAAAGGAAAATGACCTCCCAGAAACGCTAGGCAGAGGAAGCTGTTGTGTGCTAGAGTTCTGCACGCAAGGATTCTGTAAACCAGGTTTCTGTTGCTTAGCTGACTCTGCTAAGCCATCAACCTTCTGCGACAAACTGTCGATACGCCCCATTAACACATCCAACAAGGCTGTTAAATTACTGGTGGCATTCGCCTCTCCAGGTCCGGTATTTACGTTAGTCCCTCCACTTAATACTGGCTCTTCCTGAGTAAAAAGAGAGCCCTGTGAATCTGCTGCACTTTGGTTTGCCATGTAAACGAACTGAACAAAAAGGCAAACAAACAAACTTAGAATCAAAAAAAACCAAAGGCTAGCAGAACAAACTTAAAAGAACAATTTATTAGATTAGCGCTTTCGGAAACAAACAGTGTTTTTCCTTCTTCAGACAACAGGCAACCATTTTAAAATGCTTATAAAGAAAACATAAAATGCCAATTAACCAATTACTAAAATTGAATGTCAAATTTTAAAGTAACAGATCCTGCTTACTACACTTTTACAAACCAATAGGTTATGACTTGAAAAAATACCCTTTAGTCACAGAATCCAGACTAACACTTCCTAATACATATAAAAATGATTATGGCTGTAATAAATATACAACTAGAAAAAATATTATTAATCTAATCCTAATACATAAACATAGAAGAAATTGTTAAAACATATAAAAACAGATACCCTAATATTAATAATTATTTAAATTCGCTAAGGGCTGACGTAATCAATCTACAAAACTTTTATCTTTTTAAAGACAACATCTTTAAAAAGCATTTAATAGAGACCATTTCGTTCAAGCCTGGGGGTAAATAAGCTGCAGTAGAAATTTGCCATCTTAATTCTTCAATTTCCAAATTAATCTGCCAGGGCCCTCCTCTAAAGTCTGTATTAATTTGTTTTAACACAGAAAACTTAAAAAAGTGATCCGGAAAATCTACAATATGCCTGGCCAGAGCGTTATTTTTGTCCTTCTTACCAACAGCATACATATGCTCATAAATGCGTAGCCTAAGCTTTCTTTCGGTCTTACCGATATAGAAAGCTTTACAGGCCTGGCACCTGGCACAATAAACGACTCCCTTAGTATCACACGAAAAACTACCATTAAATTTATATACCCTATCCCTTATTTCAAAATGGTGATTCGTGTTTAGATACTTACACTGTTGGCACCTTCCACATTTAAACATGCCCTTGTTTTTGTTAGGGTGTGGGTTAGTGGAATATTGCAACAACTGTTTCAAGTTCTGCCCTCTCCTAAAGGTGATTTTAGGTTTATTACCAAAAAGTTTTAATAGAGAGGGATCTTCCATAATAAGGGACCAGTTCTTATATAAAGTTTGTCTAATAAAAGAGTGGTCAAGATTATAAGTGGTAACAAAACTTGTGTGGTGGCAGTTGCTAGTATTACCTAATAAGAGATTTCTCTGTTCACCAGGAGAAACATCCTCAACCAGAATTCGAGTTGTTCCTAATAATGGTGTAAAGAAGCCAGTCTGCCTTTTAATGGTGACCTCTGTAGAGATGTTAGAAACTAAACTCAGTGGGTATCCCCTTTTGAGAAACATATATTCAAGCTTGGAACATTCTTCAGTAAAATCTACCTCATCTGAGATCATTCTGGCTGCCCAGTGTTTTTTCTGTGTTAAAACAAATTAATACAGACATTAGAGGAGCGCCCTGGCAGATTAATTTGGAAATTGAAGAATTAAGATGGCAAATTTCTACTGCAGCTTATTTACCCCCAGGCTTGAACGAAATGGTCTCTATTAAATGCTTTTTAAAGATGTTGTCTTTAAAAAGATAAAAGTTTTGTAGATTGATTACGTGAGCCCTTAGCGAATTTAAATAATTATTAATATTAGGGTATCTGTTTTTATATGTTTTAACAATTTCTTCTATGTTTATATATTAGGATTAGATTAATAATATTTTTTCTAGTTGTATATTTATTACATCCATAATAATTTTTATATGTATTAGGAAGTGTTAGTCTGGATTCTGTGACTAAAGGGTATTTTTTCAAGTCATAACCTATTGGTTTGTAAAAGTGTAGTAAGCAGGATCTGTTACTTTAAAATTTGACATTCAATTTTAGTAATTGGTTAATTGGCATTTTATGTTTTCTTTATAAGCATTTTAAAATGGTTGCCTGTTGTCTGAAGAAGGAAAAACACTGTTTGTTTCCGAAAGCGCTAATCTAATAAATTGTTCTTTTAAGTTTGTTCTGCTAGCCTTTGGTTTTTTTGATCTCTTCCTGCTTCCAATATTCTGTCTCTGACAACTTTTTTTCTATGTCTTCTTTCCGTATCTTCTCTCACGGCCAGAGAATTTTTCAGTGTTCTGGGATTTATGGCCTCCAACATTCCCATGCTCCTTGTTGCCAGACTCCAGATGAGAGAAATTCAGTGGTATCTCAAATCAGTCGGGCTCCAACATTGCCACCCCATGGAGTTCTTTTTTCTCTCAAACTCCAGCTTCAGTGGTGGATTCATCAAGTTTATCTCAGTTCATGGCTTTCCTTCCAGGCACTGATTATTCATCAGGTGCTGTTCACAGACTCCTCATATTTCGGGTGAGATGCTTCTTTTGCCCCCCCCCCCGCCCACCTGCAAAGGTCTAGGGTCACTGGCCTCCTCATCTGAGGTTAGACCATATCAACACAAGAGATGAGTGCTCAGCTTCTGACTGTGCAAGCTTTTCATTTTGTTCTTCATCCTGGGCCCCTCAAAGTCTTCACAGACAAATACCATTGTGATGCTTTATGTCATCAAGCATTGGTGCACAAGGTCCTATTTGTAGACTAGCTCTTCAGCTCTAGGATCTACATATCCAGTATCAAGTTGACTCTTTAGGCAGTTTACATTCCCTCACAATGCAATCTCTGTGTAAACTTTCTGAGTAGGCCCAGAACACAGGCTCATGTATGGATGCTTCGGAGAGCAGTGTTCCTGGATATAGTCCACCAGTGAGGTATTCTTTAGGTAGATCTCTTTGCCTTCTCTCTGAACAGACAATTTCCTCTATTTTGTTGAGTCCCAGGTGAGTTGGAAAGTGGACATCCTGACTTTTCCTTGGAAGGGAATTTTCTGTATGCTTCCCCTCCCTTGAACTGTGTTGCCATGAGTTCTGCACAAGGTCAGGCAGGACTCTCCCAAAATCTTACTGGTGACTCCCTTTTGGCCCAACCCCATTGGTCCCCCTTTCTTTTTCACTTGGCCACAAGTTACTTTACTGGGTGGATCTTTTCACACACAAGAAGAAATCTCTGATCCATTCTCACCTGTCCACTCTTCAGATGACACTGTGGGTGATGGGGTTTTCATTCCTTTTGGTCATCTCTTTTCTGAGGACGTTCTGGGTTCTACAGGGGGCAGGAAACCCACTATGAGAAAATCATACATGTCCAAATAGAAAACATTTTCTGTCTGGTGCCTCTTGTCAGCAGGATCCCCTATCTGTGGAGGTTCCTTTCATTCTTTGTGTGATCTGCTCCATGCTGAGTTGCATATTCTTCAGTTAAAAGTCAACTGTCAGTAATTCATGCATGTCTGCCCTTGAATCCTATTCTGGCCTCTCTATTTGAGGTCAAGCAATTTCTTAAGGAAGCCTGTTTCCCCGTTCATTGGACCTCAGTTTTGTATTTGAAACATTAACCCAAGGCTTTTGAGACAACTTTCTTGCAATACTGTACTCTGAAGCCATTTTTCTGTTGACTCTTTTTTTCAACAAAGAGAGTGTCTGAACTTCAGGATCTCCTAGAATATTCCTCCTTTTTAGTTTTTCACAGAGACGGAGTCCGTCTGCCAGCCAGTAGACAGCTTAGGTATTTGCAGATGCAACTAAGTTAATTTGCAAGTCTGAGCAGGTTTTGTTTCTTTTCATCACATGACTTTGGGTTTGGCTGATACTAAGCAAACTGTCTTCTCCTGGTTCTTCTCTAAGGCTATTTTCTTTTTTTGTTATTTTCAAAGCAAATGTCATTTTTTCAACTGTAAAGGGACATTCTAGTGTTGCTGTTGCCTCCTCCGGTGCATTTTTCAAGGATTTGGATACAAACTCCATGCGTGAGGTTGCTACTTGGTCCTTTGTTCATGCTTTCACTAAACATTACAAGTCAAATGTTATTTCTAGGGCCAGGGGAGGTTTTGCCAGAACTATCCTCCTGGGTTTGTAGAGGGCTGTTCTATGCCTTCCTCCTCCCAGGTTTCTTAGCTTTTGTAACTCTCCCTTATGTAAAGAATACTGCAACTGTGATATGGAAGAACATAGTACATGTTGTGTAAAATCTTAACCATAACAGTGGATGTCCTTCACTGTTGCAGTATTTCATCCCTGCCTCCTTCCCTGTCTGTCTAGCTCTTGCCCTGTATTTTGTTGATCTCCTGGCCAGTGTGTCCTTGTTCCTTTCCTTCTTCCCTTTTTCCTTTTTGATGTATATGCTGTATTTTTTCTCTCAGGGTATTTTATTCTTCTTGGGGCATTTCAGTTCTGAGTGTTTCCATCTGTACATCACCTTTATGCAGTGTGTTACTTGGGGAGCATATATGTGATGTACAGCACCTGTAAGAGCTAAAGGCTTTGGTATACTGGCCAGACATTGGGCTTTTCTTGGTAGGAGATCTCTTATGTAAATGCTAGTGCAACAGTGAAGAGAAGGTCATCTTCTGTTATCATAAGATTTTATTTCTGCTCTGTCATTTGGAGACAAATATGGAAGGTGACAGTAAACAGTCTGTGGCTACTACTGAACTGCAGCCTGGTGGTATGCAAAACTCAGTTGCTGTCTGTAATGTACATGGATGCGTCTTACAGCAACAGTGTACATAAGAAAATTTTGCTAGAATCAGATATGACATGGCTTGTAGTGCAAGGTGGACTAGAAAGCTGCTGCTAACAGAAGTGAGATTTGAATAATGCAGACCAGACTTGACAATGTGCTGCTGCAACCAGAAAGAGGCAGTGAATTCACAAAACCTGTTCTGTATGCTGCAGTAATTGCACAGCTAAAAGAGTGTTTGTAAAGGTGTTCATGTTCAAAGGGATTTTCAGAAAAAAAGGACGACTAACAGTTCGTATATGATCAAAGCCTGAGCTGTTGGACATGCTCCACTTAAAGAAATCCCAAACCCTCAGAGCCACATGCTCCAGGGATCTAAACCTTGTCATCACAATGAACAAAACATGCTGGAGGGATAAGTTCCTGACCCAGAGACTCCCCATACTCTGGAATAGACTGCCCATACTTGTCAAGCTGAGCGCGTCATTGGCCCTCTTCAAAAGGAACCTTGATGATTGGATGGGAGATAGGATTCACCCCAGGGATCATGTCAGTCGTCCTGCTAGACAGGGGCCCAGAGAGGTAAATATCGTGGGAAGAAATATCTAAGGAATTGTTATGGCTAGGCTTGCATAGGCCCTAGGGCCGATAGCCTAGTACCAACCTATTAACCTATAAAGACAATTACAAAAATAAACACAGGATTGTGGTATACAGCCATTAGGCTTTGCTGCAGAAGAGATACAACCTGTCATCCATTCTGGTACAGTTTTGCTGTTTATCATTGAGACTTATTCCTTAGGCACCATATTTTATAGCCAAAGTTAATAATAAAATGAACATTTCAACTGTTACTAATGACTTTAGTTTATTGCTTGAGAATGTTGGTATTACAGTTTGACTGATGGCTTGCAAAGTGAAGACTTATTTAAAAATGTTCTATGTTTAAAGGAATTATTGATGAGAGAACTAAGATCTGGGCATGGGATTCATGGGTTACACTTGGTGTTATAGAATGCAGTTTGTGCTGCTTATCTAATATTGTGGATATTAATGTAAACAGAGGCAATATTAGGATTTACCTAAATCTCGTTTTTTCTTTGTGATTTTTCACATCTGTTGAATCTCTTTATAGAGATGTGCTTATTGTGGACGAAGAGAAATGTATGTGTTAAAATGTAGACAGTGTGGGGAGGCTGGTCATCAGTATTTTTTTATTAAAATGTGAAGTAGCAATTGCAAGAACAAGATGTTCAAAGTACAGAAGGGAGGTTCTGGGGATACAGAAGAACAAAATGTATTAGCTGAGAATGTTGAAAATGAACATTGTATATTAAATTAGGTCTCATGCGTTAGCTAAAACTATTTTGTTTTAGACAGTCGGTGAGAGTATAGTGTTAAAAAAGCAAGTCTGAGGTTTTAAGTGCTAAAAAAAGATAGTGGGGAGTCCGTATCAGATCAGTAGGAGGTGTTGGAAAGAGCATATTTTATGTTGAAAGAAAAAGGAACCCAATAAAAGTTTAAAAAAATTGTCAAAGAAAAATAGTACTCTGTCCATCTAGTACAAATAGAATGAAATAATTTAAAAAGATTAGCTATATTAAAATGGTGTGAGCAGTTGGTGGAAGATGTGATGTGTTTGCAGATTTATAAACGTCTTTCATTTAACAAGTATGGGAATGAGTAGTAGTCTCGATGTTTGGTCCAAATGAATGATGATCTATATATTTTGGTGCAAAAATTGATATCAAAATATTCAGTAGAGCTGCCAAGGTTTCATTGAACCTTTTTGGTTGATTTAAGAAGTGGTATCACCAGTGTTGTAGATTTGGCAGATTTGATATGTTTGTTTGAACATGCCTACTAAAATTGTTAGTGACTTTAATTTTAACTTGAAAGTGAGGAAAATATGAACAGAAGGCAAGAGGTAAAAGAAAAATGTTGACAACTTTGGATTTATTTATTTTGTTTGTTTAATCATTTGAAGGTTTTGGTGTAGAAACTTTTTCAACCCCAACCCAGGCAAAATGGCAGAAATGGTGATATAATTGTAAACAGTGCAATAACAGTTGTAAGCTGTATATTAGGACATAAACAACAAATGGAAATACCATAGAAGACATCAAGTTGTATGCTAGGCATTTTATGAAGTAAAAATACAACATAAAGTAAATTGCTTGCTATTAGGTGACAATTTAGATTGTATATAAAATGGAAGTTGACTATGTAGCATAAGTATTCATTACAAGAAGTACTGAGTGGGAAACTTGTGTTGAGTTTTCAGATCATTATGTGAGCTGTATTGTAATTAAAGTAGAGTATTATGCATTTAGCAGAAGTGCGTACAGCTGTAACTGCAGCACATGGAAAGAGTGTTAAGATTAGAAACAAAAGCATTTTATGAGAACATTGCAATTAAAGGACAACGTTTTAGGAATGAGAGAGAATGTTGTGTATGAATGATTGATATAAGGAGACAAATTGTTAGTGAAGAAGGGAAAATTAATTTCCAGCAGAAATGGTTAAGATGAATGTCTTTAAATGAGAAGTTAATAAAAGAAAATGAGGTAATGGTATATGATCAAAATTATGTTACAGTGGCAGTAGACATTTAATAAAAGAAAGTATACGAAATAGAACATTAAATTGGAAGGGTAATGATCTGGTAAAAATTGTGGAAACAGGGTGGTGATTTAGAGGTTGATATTACATTGGAGGAATTGGATAAAGTGTTGGGCATGGTGGATAATGCTTATTGAAAAAATGAAAACAATAGAGCATTAGACTGGAAAATGAAGTGACCGATAAACAGTGGTATCATCTGGGTTGTGATTTAAAGACTGATAGTGCATTAGAGTTTGTTTGTTTGTGTCTTTCGGCTTTTTCTGGTTAGGGTTCGCCACAGCGGAACTCCGGTCC
The DNA here is from genome assembly GCF_019279795.1 of Protopterus annectens. Taxonomy (NCBI): domain Eukaryota; kingdom Metazoa; phylum Chordata; order Ceratodontiformes; family Protopteridae; genus Protopterus; species Protopterus annectens. Next base: position 979,739,860 of record NC_056728.1, on the reverse strand, counting down.
GCTAATGATTGGCAGTAGATTTTTACATGCCGAGTTGCCGTCTCTGACGCACAACCTTCAACGAAGGTACGCCCATTCACGCAGGCCTCCACACAGAAGACGCTCTAGTTGAGAATGGAACGGGACAACGTCTAGCTGTGAGGCGACAACACTATTGCAGCACCACTACCGCAGTCTGATAGTGCATTAGAGTAATTGGATAAATTGGGCACATTGGAGATATGTCAGAAACAGTAAAGGATGGATTAATTTGACATTCAAATGGCAGCATGATATTGTAAAATGCACATGGAAGAAAGTAGAAAAGGAGAATATTTCAGAATTGGAGACTGATAGTTTTATGCAGTATTATTATAATGTTAATGCACATCTTACAGGAAAGAATATCCAGATGTATTTTGAGTTTACTAACTCATAGTATGTATGTGTTAAAAGGTAGTGAAGTTGTAGAGGTGTCATTACATATGAAGGAGACAGTTGATGGCTTAATTGAAAAAAAAAAAATAAAGGCAGATTAGCAGATTAATTGCATGTGCTATAGCAAAAGTTTGACCGTGTTTATCATAGACCTGTAGCGCCACTTTTGATGGTGTATGGCTTTGTGAATGGTCAAAAATGACAGATTCTCATTAGTGGTTATCAGCTTAATTTTTGATTCCCTAATGAGTGCTGTCATTGAAAAGAGTGAAGAAAAGTTGTGTGTGTGTGTATATGTATACATACATATATATATATATATATATATATATATATATATATATATATATATATATGTATGCACATATATATAGATATATATTTTATTTTACATTTGTTGACCGGGCTAGTCTAGCTGGATATATGTCCATTTTCAGTAGAGGCCCGGGGAGAAAAGCTCCACAAGGATAAGACATTAAAAATATTTAAATTACAAAATTTTAAGATTAAAAATACAATAACAGTTACAAAACATTAAAGTTCAGTTAAGATAAAATAACCTTCCCCTATTTTCATAATTAAGTTTTTTTTACACTGTTGGAAAGTATAAGAAGGAATGAGAAGAGACCAGTTATAGAAGAGAAGAAAATCAGGGATAGGAGAGAGTAGTAAAGGGGAAGTTACCCCTCAAGCAGAAGCAAGTAGGATGTCTGTTAAGTCTTCCTTGGGTATGCCAAGTCCCACTTAGAGGTAGTAACCTTTGAAGTGACAATAATGTAAGTTGGAGTAGCTTAGGAAAAATTATGTGATGATGAAAACAGGAGGAGAAAGTATTAGGGCTGGTACAGGGACAGAGCCCAATGGCTAGTAAGATAAAATTTGTTTCTTTTTGAAAAGTGAAGTAGAGGAGATACAAGTGAGGTCACCAGGAAGAAGGTTCCAGCTTTTACTCACTGTATTAGAGAAAAGGGAAACTCCTGCTTTATTGTTGGGTTAATGTGTAGATACTAGTAGTTTATTAGCTGAGCATAGATTAGAAGGATTTTTGTATGGACTGATAAGATTTGTAAGAATTAGTGGTTTATCCGGATAATAAAGGATTTTATGGGAAATAATTAGTTGCTGAAATAAGAACTGATTGTGTAGTTCCAGCCAACCGAGTTGGTTTAAATTTAAGCAGTGGTGGGTTCTAAATGGGGAGCTGGTAGCAAATCTGGCTATACTGTTGTAGGAGATTGACAATTTGTTGAGGTTAATTTTTGATGGATTTGTGTATATAGGTGAGGCATAGAATAGAGTGGAGATGAGGTGGGTGTGGGCAATAGTAGTTCTGGCTGTGGGAGTGAGGAAGGGCTTAATTTTGTAGAGGGAGCCTAGCTTTCTGTTTGCCGATTTTTTTTATTGTGGTATTGATATGAATGTCATAGTTAAGGCTGTGGTCAATAGTAACCCCTAAGAGTTTGTTTGTTGTGTCTGGAGATATGACTGTGCCGTTTTTGGATTTTATAGAGAAGTGAAATGGGGAAGACTTTTGTGTAGGAGTAAATAGCAGTAGTTTAGTCTTTTTAGGGTTGAGGAGGAGACAACGCTGTAAAAAAGTCATCTCCAAGCTCAAAGACACTTTGGGTGAGGGCCTGCAGTTAAGATGGACTTGTAGCTGAGGAGATTAAAGTAGAATCATCAGTGTATTTTATGGTTACAGCATGGGGAATACTAATAGCTAGATCGTTGATAAAGATGGAGAATAGAAGAGGGCCTAAAGTAGATTCTTGGGGTACACCAAGGGAGATAGGAAGAGGGGTGGATAGAGTGTTTTCCCAGAGCACTGCCTGTTGCCTATTATCTAAATAGGACTTGAACCACTGTAGTGCTTGAGTGTCAAGTGAGAGGGATTTCAGAAGATTGAAAAGTATTTGATGATTAACCATGTCAAACGCTTTTGAAAGATCAATGAAGATAGCAGAGGACAGGATGATATTGTTACGTTTTTTGTTGATGTCAGTAAATGAAAGGAGGGCAGTAGGCCTTGCTGAGAGCTAGCTAATAGGCCATTTAGAAGATGGTCAAGTAGTTGGTGCTGGATGCATTTTACCATGAATTTAGGTATGGGAGAGAGTAGGGCAATTGGACGTAAAGTCGGAAAGTTCTGTTGAGTTGCCACCCTTATGAAGGGGGATAATATGTGAGATTTTCCAGATGGATGGGATGGTACCTTCTTTTATGGTTCTATTAATTAGGATTGAGATTGGGTAAGCAATAACTTTGGCTGCAATTTGAAGATACTTAGCAGGTAGTAGGTCTGCTGAGGGGGTAGAGGGTTTGAGTTTTTGTAGTAGGGTACAGATGAGGGAAGTAGGGACAGGTTGGAGTTGTAAAGTGGGTGGAGAGGTAAAGGAGGAGGGGCGTGGATTCATGGATACAGGAGGTAGTGAGTTGGCAAAAGACTGGATAGCTTCAGTAAAGAAGTTGTTGAAGGAGTCCGCAATTTGATTGGGAGTGACTTGGGTTATTTCGGAGGGGGTGCGTGTCTTAGTGTTGCCTGGATGAAGGAGTCTATTGATCCCTGACCACAATTGCTGTGGACTTTGTTGGTTGGCTTGCTGGAGTTGAAAGAAGAAGGGTTTTTTTTGTATAATAGAATAGATGCTTTAGTAGAGTTTTTAAGCTGTTTAAATTTTATGTGATCAGATGGATCCTTTGAAGAATGCCATCTTGACCAAAACTTGTTTCTCTGCAAATTTTTTTGTTTGGTTTCCTTTGTAAGCCATGGCGCAGTTGTGGTCCAATTCCTATGGGTACAGGAAGGGGCATGGAAGTTGAGGATTTAATGGAACTTAGAATTGAAGTAAGCAACTGCTTTCTTGAGTTGGAGGTGTTTCAAGGGTGACCAGTTGCATAGGCTCAGTTCGTTTTGGAAATGTTCAGTGTTAAAGTGTTTATTGGAGCGAGAAGTTCTGTAGGTTATATGACTGGGTGTATAGGTCTTTTTTCGAATTAAATAAGTTAGAGTGATCATTCATGTCATTGGGGAGGATGCATACCATGTACATTTGGGACTATTTATAAGGATCCAATCAAGGATAGATTCTTTGTTGGTGGGTTTATGGATTCGAGTGGGTGAGGTGACAATTTGAGAGAAGCCATGAAGGTTTATGTGATTAGAAGGGTTATCAGTATTACAGGTATTGTAGTCGATATTAAAGTCGCCTAGGACAATGATTTCTTGAGGATAGTTAGTGGACAGCCAGCTGAGGATGTTTTCAAGGGAGTTGATATTACCTGGAGGAAGATATGAGCATAAAATATAGATGGATTTACAAGTATTTAGTTGTAGTTTGGTGAAAAGAATTTCGGAATTGGTATTAGCTGGAGGACAAGTGTCTAGTAGTGCAAGTTGGAGCCCTGTTTTATATATTAAGGCCACGCTCCCTCCCTTCTTCTTAGGGCAATCAATTCTTAAAATACTACATCCTGGAGGAGTGATTTCATAGTCCTGGGTAGATGGTTTTAGCCATGTCTCAGTTAAAAATAGAATGTCAAAAGTCGTGTACCTCAAGTAGGGCATGAAGGTGAGTTATTTTTTTGTTAATACTACGTATATGTAAGTGAGCTAATAAGAGGGAGCTAGGAGGCTTTGTAGGGTTGTGTATGGAAGCGGAAGAAGGACTGCTTGTGTAGGCAGGGGTGTTATTGGTAGGGCCAGGATTGGGATAAATGTCACCATCTATAAGGAGGTGAAGGTGTAATCTGTAAGTGTGAATAAGAGTAAGATTCAGTAAGTTATGTGCTCTCTTGACTTGGTAGTGTTTGTAGGAAGTGTGGGTGACTATGATACATTGGGTGGAAATAGTTGGTTGTGCATGTTACATTTATGTGTTTCAGGGTGGTTGATAAAGCAGGAAGGGATGTTCATTTTGAGGGTTGGTGGAAGTTTGAGCAGTGAAGATGTTCATAGGCGGTTAAGATATAGGGAAGGAAAAGGAGGGGGAGAATTGAGAAAAGAAGTAGGGGTGTAAGGTATGGAGATGTAGGTGAAATAGGCACAGTGCTGAAGAAGGTGAGAGTGGGGAGTAAGAAGGTGAGAGTGGAGAGTAAGAAGGTGAGAGTAGAAGATATAATGAGAGGAGTGGTGAGCTACATGGAAAACCTTAATGAGGTGTGCAATGTGATTGGCTGTTAGGGGAGTAGAAGTGGTTAGAGAGGTATAAGGCTAGATGCAATGGGGTGGGTGGAATTTGGGGGTAGGGTAGGGGAGCAGAGTGAGCCTGCAGGGCGAACTGCGAGGGAAGAGCAAAGTATGGAGGAAAGCCAGCCTGTGAAAAACAATCAGTGGAAATGCTGACTGCTAGAGGTAAGTTTAGGTACAGGTAAGTAAAGGAGGTAATAGATGCAGTAATAGTCTGGGTAGGTTGGGTCGATAAGTAGATGAAGGTGAAAAATGGAAGCTTAAAGTAGGTCTAGGCAGAAATAAATAAGGTATACAACTAGTTACGTGCAATGAAATAAGTAAGGTAAAACTAGTTTCCTGAGTGTTTCAAAAATGGAGTGGGATAGATGGATAAGGAAGAGGGTGCCATCTAGTGGGTAAAAACTATAGTGCAAATAATAACACCTGGAAGGAAAGAAGCTGATCTAGTTGTAGGGGAGGAAAGTAGTAAAGCAAAGTGAAGGCTGCAAGAGGGGGTAGGGGGGAGGTAAAGAAGTAGAAAAGCGTATGGCTGCTGGTTATCCTGGTAAGGGAGGGTTATTAAATGAACCTAATGTTTAGACAAATATACTTTACATAAAGCAGCTAACAACGTACTTTCTTGCTTTCTCGAGGGGATGAATTCGGGGAGAGGTTGGCTTCTATTCCTTATTGCAAGAAAAGGCAGCAGGTACTATTGTTTAGAAGGAATCATGGTCAGCAGATAGGACAGGTACATAACCCTCATGCAGGACAGGCAGCTGCTTGTCAAGCTGGGTAAACAAGGGAGAAAGAAGACATGGTAGTAAATAAGCCATATAGTTAGCAGTAAGCCAAGTAAAATAGAAAAATATTAATGGTTCTAACCAGAGAATATTATAACAAATAAGGACTGACACATTAGTATGCAACAGTACTAATCCAATGATAACAAGCATATAGGCTCTTAAGACAGCTCAGGTAGGTTCATAACATACAGTAGAAAATGACTGTGGCTGTAAAAACCTAGAGAAAAGCAGTAAGTTAATTAAAAACTCAAGTCAGTAATGTGCCAATTTCCACGAGCCCACTATTTTGTTATTCTCAAGCCATTAATACATAGATAGAAGTGTGTACCGCAAATCGATTGTTTAACCTTTCATAATAAATACACAACCTTTCAGATAAACCCCATTAATAAGTATAGCCTATCAAATAGACGCATATCATCACTGAATAATGTAGAGGCTAATGAGGTAGAGAAGCTGGGCTGGGAGATGAGGCTACGCCTGTGCGACGCTAAGCCCCAAGACCGGCTAACTAGTTTAGCATGATTGAACAGACTGTCTTAAAACACTGTGAAAGTCGAGTCTGAGACTGTAGAAATAATGCGTTTTTGCAAGGCAGTCTCTAAGTTAAAGCACTAGTTTGACTAGATGTTCACTATAAAATAAGGTATCAGATATGTTTTAGAGTAGCTATGGGTGTTAAACAGTAAGTGGTTCCACGTGGACCACACATAACCAAATGGCATATTACTATGAGAGTTACACCAGCAAAGTTGAGATAACAGACAATATATGGGTGAAAAAAGTCTGTGCGAGTAGTTAAGGCAAAAATGCTATCTAAACTAGATGTAACTGTATGAATAACTGTAAACGCCACAATCTAATAAATGTACTAAACACCAGAGGTAAAGGCTACTTAAGTTCCACCAGTGAACACAAAGGTAGGTAGCTGGGTTCAGCACTTATTAGCCAAGCACCATCAAGTATATACGAAACCAGTAAACAGTGAAATGTAAATACTACACTTTCTTGGCTGAAGTTACAAGCTAGTAACCAAAACAGCAATAATTAAGCAAGCATTACAACATATCCGTTTAAATGAAAAGCATTCTAATTGCTGTCCATACACTTTCAAAGGCAAGATGCAGTTACACATTCAACATTGATAGAACAGTGCAACACATTAAGGCAATATACAGGTAAAGAAGTATAACAGTGATACAGAGCACATATGTAAAATAGGTGTAACCACCGGAGCTCCAGGGGCACGCAGCAGCCAAGAGTAGGCAGAGAATCAAAGATGGCGCCTCATGGGAGAGAGTTTATTTGATTGGTTCGGAAAGGATATGAGGTATGTAAAGGCAGGGGGAGGTACAGACCAGAAAAGGCAATGAACGGATGTCTCCGATAGAATGAAATGGCTGCTAGGTAGAGAGGGGAGAAGAGAGAGTGGAGGAGGGAGGTACAGACCAGCAAAAGCTAAAGAAAGAGAGAAAAAAAGAAAAGAAAAAGACAGCAAAGGGTGATAAGGGCCAGCAGGGGATAGGACAGATACTAGACAGATTGGTGAGGTATGAAGAGGGAAAGAAAATTGGTGAGAAGAGAAACAAGGAAGGCAGAGAGAGGGATATGGATGAGTAGGTGGTAAATAAAGACGAGAAGTAAGAGCCATATGGAAGCAGGGACAGAGCCAAGTAAGGAGGAAAACCAAAGACGAGAAGTAAGAGCCATATGGAAGCAGGGACAGAGCCAAGTAAGGAGGAAAACCAGCCTGTGAAAAACAATCAGTGGAAATGCTGACTGCTAGAGGTAAGGTTAGGTGCAGGTAAGTAAAGGAGGTAATAGATGCAGTAATAGTCTGGGTAGGTTGGGTTGATAGGTAGATGAAGGTGAAAAATGGAAGCTTATAGTAGGTCTAGGCAGAAATAAGTAAGGTATACAACTAGTTATGTGCAATGAAATAAGTAAGGTAAAGCTAGTTTCCCGAGTGTTTCAAAAATGAGGGAGTGGGATAGATGGATAAGGAAGAGGGTGCCATCTAGTGGATAAAAACTATAGTGCAATATTAACACCTGGGAGGAAAGTAGTAAAGCAAAGTGAAGGCTGCAAGAGGCGGTAGGGGGGGGGAGGTAAAGAAGTAAAAAAGAGTATGGCTGCTGGCTATCCTGGTAAGGGAGGGTTATTAAATGAACCTAATGTTTAGACAAATATACTTTACATAAAGCAGCTAACGTACTTTCTTGAGGGGATGAATTCGGGGGGAGGTTGGCTTCTATTCCTTACTGTAGGAAAAGGCAGCAGGTACTATTGTTTAGAAGGAATCCTGGTCAGCAGATAGGACAGGTACATAACCCTAATGCAGGACAGGCAGCTTGCCAAGAATAGGTGTAACCACCGGAGCTCCAGGGACGCGCAGCAGCCAAGAGTAGCTATCTATATATATATATATATATATATATATATATATATATATATCTATGAAAAAAATCACAAGGAAGGAGCAATAACTTCAGTCAATGTTGAAATACGTAATGATGCTCGCTAAAAAGCCTCCAAAACAATAGCCTTCAGCCAAAATTCTCTTTATTAAAAGAAAGAACAAAACGTAAGCGCTTTTGCGGAAATGCTTCCGCTTCATCAGACATTTAAAAATATTATGAATCAAACTAGATTTTATACCATGTTTCATCTCAATTAGACAATTACA